>NC_068939.1:56385043-56685043 GCF_016801865.2 Culex pipiens pallens
GTAGGGTGTAATATCAAAATCGATTTTCCAGCACAGCAATTTTTCAGTTCCTTTTGGGGTCCTAAACAACTCCCTAAAGTTTGGGAACGAATGGTTTAGTCCTCACTTTGCGCAAAGCGATTCAATTTTCCATATAAATTGGTATGGGAAAAACCATTTTTTTGGATTTCGATATTTATAAAATCCACGTTTCACGCTGTACTAAAACCGGATTCATATTCGGATGCTCTGGAAGGTGCTCTACAACTTTCCCGAAGAGAGTATTGTGCTAGCTTGTCCCTGAAAGAAGATACAGCGTCCTCAAAACTCGTCTAAAACGTGTTTTTCGAGCAAAAAACACGTTTTAGACGAGTTTTGAACACGCTGTATCTTTTTTTAAGAGCAAGTTAGCACCATACTCTCTTTGGGAAAGTTGTAGAGCACCTTCCAGAGCATCTGAATATGAATCCGGTTTTAGTACAGCGTGAAACGTGGATTTTATAAATATCGAAATCCAAAAAAATGGTTTTTCCCATACAAATTTATATGGAAAATTGAATCGCTTTGCGCAAAGTGAGGACTAAACCATTCGTTCCCAAACTTTGGGGAGTTGTTTAGGACCCCAAAAGGAACTGAAAAATTGCTGTGCTCGCTAAATTTGGACAACTTTATTTTTTTCCATACAACCATATTACACCCTAATGAACAGTCAATTGAAGTGAATAAAAGTAAATAAAGTTCTCTCATTAATTTTTCTTGAATATTTTCAAAATATTAGTGCCAAAAAGTTATGAAAATGTTTACTTCCGCTTGAATTTCGGGAATTCCCGGGAAATATTTTTCCGGGACGCGAAATTGGACGCTCTAATTGGAACATATTTAGTTGAATATTGAAATTGTTTAAGTGTCAAATTTTAAGTTTTGAGTACCGTAAACCGGGGTGACATTGATAGGATTTCAATTTGTTTTTAGAATATTTTCCAACAGGTAAGGTTTTTCTCAAGATTATTATTTTAAAACATGTACTGGGGTAGACCACACAAAGTCCATGCACTATTTCGGAAAAAAAGTTTTTCAATCATGTTTAGAAAAATAGTTACGTTAAAAATCCTTAGTTTTAATTCCGGGGTGACTTTGATAGTCATAGTTTTTCTTGTTAAAATCATATTAAAGATGTTCAAACTTTATTTGTACGCTAAATGTACCATCACTAAAGTAGCTGATATAGTTTTTAAGAAAAAAAATCAATGTTTATATTTAGTTAACTAAGTGTATAAGCTTTTAAGCAAAATACATATAAATTTCAGGTAAAATTGTTAAAAGTCGGAATTTTGCCTGAAATTTGTTAAAACTAGTTTTGTTTATAAAATTATCGATTTATATTGCATTTTATACAGAATTCGAAGCACGAATCACAAGTTTTCACATTTTACATGAAATTTGTTCAACTGAAATTGCCTATAAATTTAGAGAGTTTTTATGATTGTGTTTCAAAAACACATATTATTTATTTTTTACAAACTTGTTTAACCTTCTCCTAGTGGAAAATTGTCCAAAGAATCCGAAAATTCATTCCGTTTTCCGATTAAAAATCATGTTCATTGAGAAAATCATGACACTTTGAGAAGTTAACTAACTTTTTAAACTTGTCAAAATTTTATAAAAAGTTCTTCTTGAGGTACTTTGAACACTTCTCTACCATGGTCAGTATGTTTCTAAACCATTCCTTACGTATTTTAATTATACTGTTCATTTTGCGGAAAAATCGCAAACCTATCAAAGTCACCCCGGCTATCAAAGTCACCCCGTTTTACGGTAATTGTTAAAATCTTCTACCCACAATTGTTAAGCTATGTTTGGAAAAATATTAATGATAAAGGTTTGATTGCCCTTTCGAGTAAGAAACAGCATTTTGGAGGCAATTAGATCGCTTGGATAAATAAGTTCTGTCACAAGAATTCCATTTGAAAAACTTCGCAAATTAAACTGGCTGACAGTGCCTCCAATATTTCTTCCAAAACTCAATCAATTTGAAAATATTCCGTTGCGAATCACCCATTCACACGGAATTCCAAGTATCAAACGAAAAACGCCAATTCAGCGAAATCATGCACGTGTGCCGAAAAAACGAAAAACTTCTCCCCCGGGGCCATACAAGGAAGAAATCCCGAGGACAATTAGTTGGAAACGGAAAACTTTTGGCAGCCCACCCCCCTATCAGGAGACTACCCAATTTCATTTGCAATCTGACGAAACACACAAAGCATAATTCTGCTGACGGCGTTTGATGTGGGTTAAACAATTTACTCCGCCGTGTCGTGAGAAACGTGAGAACGGCGATACATTCTCCAAGGATTTCCATTTTGTGAAAACTGAAGAAAGCCATACCGGGTGTGACACCCACGCCAAGGTAGTGATGTATATTTCGGAAAGTTTTCCACATCAGTTTTAATCGAGGCTGGAAATACGATGCTATCTCAAATTGGCAGTTTGGCACGCTGCTTCGAAGAAGTAATTTTCACAGAGTTGTTTGAAAGTTCGTCGATGTACCAAACACGGGAATCCTCTAAAATGTGTGCTAATTGGTTCAAAGCATGATGGGTTCAAAGTTTTTTGGAAACGAGGTCTAATTTGGGTTATGGAATATTGGGATCAGATTTTTTTCTGTACACAGTATTCAGTAATCGAATGAAGGTTGTCAATTTCCAACAGATTTTTTTTTTTTTTGGATGAGGATTTTTTTAAACTTTTTTCTTCTTATTGAAAATTATGAACATTAGGTTAATTTTGTCTAATTCTATGTCAATTAAAATACTTATCTTTCATTTTATCTTTAAACGTATCAAAATGAATTAGGCTAAATATGAATTAGTTTGAAGATTTATATTCAAGTTTATAATTGGATATTACTTTTGAAATATTAATATTGGTCACCGTTTTACAAGATTCAGACACTTTTTTGTTGTATCCGTAAATCTCATCGATGCAATAAAGCTTCTTCGGATGGAAATTATGGACAAAGTTTTGTCAAAAAAAAAACAAATAAATCATCCTGTGAATTGCTCTAAAGTTTAAAAGTTAATCAACCATGCGCCTCCATCAAATTGTTCTGCTGAAGAATATTCAATGGAGTACGGTCAACTTTTGCAGCATAATTGCAAAGCATGCGTTGCTCGAAAAGTTTCATCCCACAATCTGTGACCTAACAAAGAGTTACAACTAATCAACTACAACTTGTCAGTTTGCTCCCAGCACGATTTCCGCTGCAGCGACGACCAACCAGTAGTGGCAAAAGCAAAAGCATCCCATCAGGCAGGAAGGGTTCACCCCGGGATTTGGCCAATTATTTTGCTCTCCACTTTTGGAACCTCTCGTTGAGTGGCCCCCTGGGTATGGGGGTGGAAAAGCCTTCATACATGTACGAACGTGGAGTTGGGGTAGTACAGAGTATTTGACCACTTGGAGTAAACAAAATATCTATTTCCTGCTTTTCCCGTTACGGTTGGGCGGTAATTAATTAAATAAACAACCGATTCGAGGTGGTCTCACTTATGTTGACATCGCTGCTCGGTGACCAGAAGTCACTTGGAGAGCTTACGATGTGGGATACCATCCTGATTGCCCCAAGTGGGAAACCTTTGAAATTGTTTGTTTTGATTGTAGAGTTTGGAGACTCTTTCGTATAATTGCTAAAGTATTTGAAATTTAGTATAAATTAATAAATAAAAGTGTATTCACTAAAAGAAGCATTTTAGCAAGCCTAGAATGATTTTCAAAGGCTCTACCAATAAAAACAAAAACTTTAAAAATAAGTCTTTGGAAAAATATTCTGGAGTTTCTAGAATATTATCATTCTATTTTAAACAGATAATATTGAAAAACAACAATATTTCTTCAAACGTCTCACACATTTGAATAGCATTTAGCTGTGAAAAGGAAAACTCGTTAAGCATGACTAAGTGTATATTTTGCAGTCGAAATCACCTCGTTGAAACAATTCTCCACCCCCTGAATCGCTGCTTCGAACGCGTGTCACCAATAAAATGATCCCTTCAGCACGACAATAAACAACAATCGATGTTCATGTTCACCCCCGTTATCACCACCCCACTCTCACTGTTGTACTTTATTTTTACAAATCGACACGAATATATTTTCTTAAATTACCTTCTGTTGATCACATCCAACGTAAAGCACCTTCAATTTTCACTTACATCAATTGAGTTGATGGAGATAAGCTGGGGTTGTTAGGGACTATCAATCTTACCTCAAATACGCAAACAGATTAGGTTGAAACTGTCTCTAATCACCCCAATTTTGTCTCTCATCCCCAGTTGATGGTACTTTTACACACCCAACAAATTGTGTTATCTTTTGATTTTAAATTCGTGATGGAAATTCGTGTTTCGCTGTTGTTACATTTTATGGTTCGATATATATACAAGATATACTCCACGTTGAATGCTTATACATATATTTGTACTCGGTAAAAAAAAAACAAACTGTTGTATGTTGTCCTTCAAAATTACCCCCATTTCAATGAAAAAGTACTAAAAATTTCCCTGTAAATATTCCCGCAACAACAGTAATCATGATGGACGAGGAAGACGACGAAGACGACGAGGAGGAGGACATCGAGGAGGAAGAGCTGGACATCAGCGGTGAGCTGCTCGATCCGGACCCGTGGGACATGTACGGCGAGCTGGACGTCGAGGACCAGGACGAAACGACGGAGAATACCGCCCTGCTGCGGGCGGCCGCCAAAACCGAGATCATCGTGACGCCGATCAGTCCGGTACGTTTCACCATTGATGAATAGTTAACTTTGTACAACAATTCTACCGAATTTAGTATTATGAAATTCCGTGGTATTAGGATTAACTGATCCAATTGTCAAAGTTAGCCAAATATTTCTAAAAAAAATGGTTGTAACTGTTTTCAGCGCACCTTTACCTCTCTGTGTACTGAAAACCCAGAAAAAAAAATGTAACCACATTGGGGCAATTTTCGTTTGTTTGGCAGGTTAAGGATTCGATCCTTTTTTTATCTTATTTCCAGAGAGACACTTGCTCCTGTAAACGCTTACACTATTTTCCACTTAATATAAAATGAAAACGCTTTTTTACAATTCCATCGTGAAACATTCCTATCATTCTCGAACGACGAAATGGCATACTTTTCTCTACCAAAAATAACAAAATGTAAAATTAATACCTTTCAATACCAGTGCTGAACAGTTCTACTTTGCCGCACTGAAATGTAGCTGATGATACAAATTAAAACAGTGCTGTTTTTTTATTGGTATGGAAAAAGGCCGTTTGGTTAAAATGAATGTCTTAATTTTTTTATTAATATTTTTTAACTACTAAATTACTATTAAATTAATCATCCTACTATTTTTACTGTAAATTGCGTGCCTTTAGGGAGACTTAATCCCTGCATTTTTATAGTCACTGAAACAGCCTCGGTCCTAACCAGATCCCAGCACCGAAAAGGGACCTAATAAAAATAATTTTATGAAAAAAAATAGTAACTGAAACCACCCTTAAGTCCAATTGAACGTTTAAGTTGTTCGTACTTGGGAATCCTTTAGCATAGTTGAAGAAGTCATACTGCTGTTATCAGCTTATATAAACCTGCTCGAATATTGGTCCAAATATGAAAATTTTTTGTGTTTAGTTTTTATATAAAAATTGTTAAATTTTGAATTTTGGTTGTTATGTGAAATTACTGTAATTATCAGAAAATCAATAATTTGGATGAATAAGAAAACTATAACCTAACATTTCTTTAAAAAAAAGTTTAAGGCGGATCAAGATCCCCCTAATATTTTGAAATTGACGATTTCAGATATTGTTCTAAAACGCTTGGCATGATCCAAAGAACTCTTTTGATCAAAACCTCATATCAGCCAAACATAGTTGTATTATATTTAAGCTCTTATCTCATGCAAAGCGTCAATGGTTTTGTGATAACTCCCTCCACGTCTTGTTTTATTTTCATTGCATTTTTTTACAAATTAGATATTGTGTGGAGTGATACACCCTATTGCGGTGTAAGTGAGCGCACTCTATTGGATCGAGTCGAATAGGCCCCTCGTACGATTGGCATGACGCAACCATGCACTGACAAAGCATGGACGCAGCCACATGAATGGTTCGGTGACAGCTGGCAATGCAAGCCCAGCTCGCGTCTTCTTTCCTCGTGTGACGCTCGGCCGGATCGGTTGTGAGTCCACACCGATTCCCCCGGCGGGCGATTTCCCGAGTGGAGTTATCGACTCACACATTGGCGACCGTGACGGAGTTGAAATTTTATTGTCAACCACTAAGAACCGTCGGGAAATCGCCTGCCGACGTGGTTTTGGTGAAAATTTGTTTGTTTGTTTTGGTGCTGTTGGTTGAAAACATTTGTTTTGTTTTTTTTGGAGGAAGGATTGGAGTGGAGCAAAGGCGCGAGCGTAAGGTCTATTTGACCGAGTTGTCCGGAGCGCACCGTAAAAGAAAAAAAATCAAAGTGTTGCTGAGGATTTAAAAAATGGTTTTGTTGTGGAAAGGCTTGTTCGGTGGGTGAGTAAAGTGAAACTGAGTTTGACAGAACGGAATTTGATTGAATCGCGTTGGGCACGGTGGGTCAGATGGGCCTGCCGTGGGAAATAGCCTGGAAGGCCGCGATTGGAGGAACATTTTGTCGCGTTGGGCACGGTGGGTCAAATTGGCCCGCCGTGGTAAATAGCCTGGAAGGCCGCGATTGTTCCAAGAAAAAATGAATCGCGTTGGGCACGGAGGTCAGATGGGCCTGCCGTGGGAAATAGCCTGGAAGGCCGCGATTGAAGGAACAGTTTGTCGCGTTGGGCACGGTGGGTCAGATTGGCCCGCCGTGGTAAATAGCCTGGAAGGCCGCGATTGTTCCAAGAAAATATGAATCGCGTTGGGCACGGAGGTCAGATGGGCCTGCCGTGGGAAATAGCCTGGAAGGCCGCGATTGGAGGAACATTTTGTCGCGTTGGGCACGGTGGGTTAAATTGGCTCGCCGTGGTAAATAGCCTGGAAGGCCGCGATTGTTCCAAGAAAATATGAATCGCGTTGGGCACGGAGGTCAGATGGGCCTGCCGTGGGAAATAGCCTGGAAGGCCGCGATTGGAGGAACATTTTGTCGCGTTGGGCACGGTGGGTTAAATTGGCTCGCCGTGGTAAATAGCCTGGAAGGCCGCGATTGTTCCAAGAAAAAATGAATCGCGTTGGGCACGGAGGTCAGATGGGCCTGCCGTGGGAAATAGCCTGGAAGGCCGCGATTGGAGGAACATTTTGTCGCGTTGGGCACGGTGGGTCAGATTGGCCCGCCGTGGTAAATAGCCTGGAAGGCCGCGATTGTTCCAAGAAAATATGAATCGCGTTGGGCACGGAGGTCAGATGGGCCTGCCGTGGGAAATAGCCTGGAAGGCCGCGATTGGAGGAACATTTTGTCGCGTTGGGCACGGTGGGTTAAATTGGCCCGCCGTGGTAAATAGCCTGGAAGGCCGCGATTGTTCCAAGAAAAAATGAATCGCGTTGGGCACGGAGGTCAGATGGGCCTGCCGTGGGAAATAGCCTGGAAGGCCGCGATTGGAGGAACATTTTGTCGCGTTGGGCACGGTGGGTCAGATTGGCCCGCCGTGGTAAATAGCCTGGAAGGCCGCGATTGTTCCAAGAAAATATGAATCGCGTTGGGCACGGAGGTCAGATGGGCCTGCCGTGGGAAATAGCCTGGAAGGCCGCGATTGGAGGAACATTTTGTCGCGTTGGGCACGGTGGGTTAAATTGGCTCGCCGTGGTAAATAGCCTGGAAGGCCGCGATTGTTCCAAGAAAAAATGAATCGCGTTGGGCACGGAGGTCAGATGGGCCTGCCGTGGGAAATAGCCTGGAAGGCCGCGATTGGAGGAACATTTTGTCGCGTTGGGCACGGTGGGTCAGATTGGCCCGCCGTGGTAAATAGCCTGGAAGGCCGCGATTGTTCCAAGAAAATATGAATCGCGTTGGGCACGGAGGTCAGATGGGCCTGCCGTGGGAAATAGCCTGGAAGGCCGCGATTGGAGGAACATTTTGTCGCGTTGGGCACGGAGGTCAGATGGGCCTGCCGTGGGAAATAGCCTGGAAGGCCGCGATTGGAGGAACACCCGTTTGACCCACCGTTGTAAATAACCTGGAAGGCCGCGTTTGGTCCAATGAAAACATGGCACAAATCCTGCGATTGGCGTTACTGAAATCGCTAGAGGTGTGTTGGTCAGTTGGTCCAGCCGTAGTTTAGAAAATGGTGGTTCAGACTAACTCTCTGTAGTTGAAAAGTTTTAAACGGGCAAAAGGCGAGAGTTGTAGCTGTAGGTTATTGAGATTGCTTTGGGAAGTGGTTAAAATATAGTTACGAATGCTCTCGTAATGAATTTTGTGACAAAGCTGTGGACAGATGATGATGCTACGCATAATGATTTGTTTAAGGTTAATTTTAGTTAAACAAAAAGATGCAAGGAATATTGAAAAGTTTTAAAGATTTTAGGGATTTCTGTACGTAAGTAAATATAGAAAGTGGAAAATAAGACTTGAATCATTTGGTAGTGAACTGTGAGCAACTCCAAAACTTAATTACAATAAAGTAGGTTGTTATAGGCCAGAATGGTTTACAGAAACCAAGATAGAAAAGAGAGAGAGAGAGAGAGATAGATAGATAGATAGATAGATAGATAGAGAGAGACAGGTAGATAGATAGATGGATAGATAGAGAGGGAGATAGATAAATAGATAGATAGATAGATAGAGAGAGACAGGTAGATAGATAGATGGATAGATAGAGAGGGAGATAGATAAATAGATAGATAGATAGATAGATAAAAAGAGAGAGATAGAGGTAGAGCTAGAGAGAGAGAGAGAGAGAGAGAGAGAGAGAGAGAATCACGATCAGTTCGATGCGTTAAGTGATATGCTTGTTAGAAATTCTAACGTAACCTTCTTTTCTTTGATCAATGTTGGCGATGGATCCAAAAGTTACTGGGAATTTGTTTTTTTGGTTTTATTGAAAACTTTTGCAGATTGCATAGGAATGCCGTTATGTAGTCGTAGTATTTATTTCATAGTTCAATTGTTTCAACAATATTTTTTATGGAGAAGAGGAGAGATGTGTGGAGTGATACACCCTATTGCGGTGTAAGTGAGCGCACTCTATTGGATCGAGTCGAATAGGCCCCTCGTACGATTGGCATGACGCAACCATGCACTGACAAAGCATGGACGCAGCCACATGAATGGTTCGGTGACAGCTGGCAATGCAAGCACAGCTCGCGTCTTCTTTCCTCGTGTGACGCTCGGCCGGATCGGTTGTGAGTCCACACCGATTCCCCCGGCGGGCGATTTCCCGAGTGGAGTTATCGACTCACACAGATATCTCGAAAAATATACATTTACTCAACAAGATAAGTGACAAGTGACAAGTGATCCTATGAGCAATCATCTGAGGCACACGGCATTCTTTGAATAAAAATAATTATACTTGAAGAAAATCGCATGTGAATTTCTCAATCGCACAAAATCTGCAAAAATGTGATTTCAATCAAAAATTGGTTAATGTCTATCGAGTCCGCTTTCAACTTTCTTCTCTTATATTGGATTTATCAGATATGGCAATTTAAAAAAGAATATTTTGAAAAAAAATACGAAAAATGCAAAAAATTTGGAGTGTAGCCATAATAAAAGGACTGGTGAGATTCTTGAATATTTTGACAGTATAGACTGAAAAACTAAAATTGAGCTTGATCAAAAGGCCTATTTCAAGCTTGCCGCTTCCTATTCTGTAAAAATAATAAAATTTCAAACACTTAATGTTTTTTTGTTGCAAAAACTTGATATTGAATCAAGTTTCTACAACAAAAATAAGGTTTTTTTTTCTTAAGACACTTTCTAAGAAGGAAAAAGGTATTTTCTATTAAATAATCTGTATTTAGCATACATATTGCATGATTTATAAAAAAAAGTTTTGTGCAAAATTTATTTATTTCTTAACATTCACATTCCTCGTTAAGAATATACAGACAAAAAGTTACGTCTTTCAATTACTTCAATTTCAATTGGTACCCAATCATTTATAGGTCATCGCTAAAATTTTGATGTTTTCGCAGTTTTAGTAAAAAAGTTGATTTTTCCCGTTTTGTCGCGCGTCTCGGAATGCTGTTAATGAACTCCTACCATTTTTTAGTATGTTACGTTAAATTGTCCGAGGAATCCGACAACAATATTTTCAGACACGTCAAAGCGGCATTTTAAAGTCAAATATTAGGCTAGATTTTTGAAACTTCTTACTATTTTTCTTTGAAAAGCCAACTAATTACCTTTCATTGGTTGAAATAGCGGAGAGTTATGATTAAATGTGGTTTTTGCGAAAATCGACAAAAATTTTAATTTTTTGGACCACCGTAACACGGCGTAGGTTACCCTTTTGGCCAAACAATAAAAAAAAAGTCTAATTAATTCGGCCAGGGAACCCCCAGCCCGATCCGAGCACTTTGATTTTTTCCATGTTGTTTTTGTGGGGAATTAGGTATACCTAAAAAGGTCTATGCAACAAAAAAAATTAGGACCAAGTGGAGTTAATAACATGAAAATAGATTACTGTCTATTACACCATTAACTCTTGCCACTTCTCCCCCTCCCACAGGTCAGCTCGGCCTTCGACCTCAGCCGGATGGACAGCGGTGAGGAGTACCGCCGCCAGCCACGCCAGCTAACGATGGTCACGACCACGACAAACGGCGCCACGACCAACAACAACGGCGACGGCGACGATCGGCTGCAGCTGACCACCTCCGATGCAGCAGCAGCCTCTACCTCCACCTCAACCGGAGTTCCCGTTCCGATGGACTCGCTCAAGCCAGAGATGCCCCTCCAGCAGCAACAGCAACAACAACAACAGCAGCACAAGCGAATCGCTTCCGAAGACATATGAGAATGGCTGAAACTGTCCCCCATGGTCCCATCATTTAGTTGCCGCCACCGTTCCAGCTTCTTCCACGAGCACCTTCCCCCGATCCTGGCCCGCTTTCGGACTCTGCTGGTGACCACGTGGTCACAGCGCTGCCACCATGCCGGATTCGTTTGCTGAGTTCAACCCGAGCCAAATTCCTCCATTGCTTCTAGGTTTTAATCACAAATCGACAAACACACTCCGCTGAAAAAAATGCGCACACATGAACAAACATTTTATGAGAATTACGTTAGGTTTTAACTCAAGCTTACATTTTTAAATTAAATTTAGTCAACAAAATGTTCTCGAATAACCGTACCGCATGCTTTAATACATAGATTTCATAAACGTTTTAGAACACTGTAGATCATAAAATTGCTTTTGTTTAATTAAAAATATGAACATTGTGAGTGAATGTCTTTTTTGGCTTTTTCAAATTCCCATCCATTTGAGACACGTCTTTTTCATTTGTAGTCCTTTAAATACATCAATTCTGTCAAAGTTCAAAGAATTATAATTCATCAGAGTTTACATCAATTTAACTTTAAAAAATTCAGCGATTTTCAAGAAATTTTTATCCTGTTTTCTACATTTTCTACATATTTTCTAAATTAAAATATATTGGAACTTCAAAAAGGGAGCGTTCTTTCATAACGTAACGCAGTTAGGGGAAGGGTGGTCAAAGACCATCACAGACCTACGAAAAATTACAAAAATTACTGCGCAGGCTCTAGAACTGTCTAGACTAGAAGGGAATGTCGGTTGGAGCGTGTTCAGGGAGCCCAAATCTACTTCAAAAATGTAGAGTTGTAATTTAATTCTGAACATGAATCCAATTTTACCTTTGATTAATCTCACAATGTTTATTACGCAAATCAAAAACCTAAACATTTAGGCACTTAGTCAAATACAGCACAACAATTCAATTGTTTCCATCCACCCTTCATGACCATATTGCTGAAACACATTTTATTCTAAGCAACTTCACAAATATTCCACTTTGCTGACAGAAGTGCACATAAAGAATACGTTTGTAATTTATGTTTAAAATGCTCCTAATACCAGATTTCAATTTTAATTTTGCAAAAAAAAGCACAAAATGACAACGTTTTAAGTAAGTTCAGTATTTTTGACACCCTTTCATGATATTATTAGACCAAGGTAGCTAATTTGGCGATCGAGCAAAGTAACAAAAAATCTTTAAAATTCATCCAGCAAAAATACTCTAGAAAAACGACGATCCCCAAGATTAGTCACAATAAACAAATGAAAGCATAAACAAATTCTAGTGATCCAACGCGAGATCAAAGTGATACAAAACGGAATGTTTAACGTTAAACGCAAAACAGCTAGATTATTACTAGTGATTAAAAATGCTCTCCCCCTCATGATTCAGTTTGTACTGTGGTACATGATGCAAATATTAAATCTAACCAACACAAATCAAAAAGGCCAAAACGGATTTCGACAAAAAATTAATAAGTAACGAAAGAACGAGCAGTTATAAGAAGCTAAGCGCAAAGTTGGGCAAACTTGAAGCCACACGGAGACAAAACGGAACAATTCGAAATGTAAGGTAGTGAAAGGCAAAAATTGAAATGCAAACAAAAATGTCAATTATTAATTATAATGCTTGTAGACGAAAGCGGAAACAGTTTCGAGGAAGCGCAAATTAGTATTATCTTATAGATGGGCCAGGTTATTACAAGAACCGTTCTCGCTGGTTTCAGGGTGCTCCCAAAGTGCAGTGCACCCCGCTAAAAGTGCTTCGCTTTCTAGACTCGCTGTTTTTCTTGCTAGTGAAATTTTGCACGGAACTTTTCGAACTCAGACAGTGAGAACTCATTCAAATGTGCACCATTTGAGAGAAATTCTTTTGAGCCCTCGGAGTTCGAAATTTGTAGCAAAAAAGACAAAGTAAAACTTAAAAATTTCACTGGCAACAGAAAACACACGGCCATAACATTCTTCCAAATGAAGCAGAAAATCGAAACGAACAGAGCCATAAAAATTCGGAATTGAACTGCGCTTAAAATTACGATGAATTCATAAACCAAACTGAAAGACAAACCTGTAAAACATACATTATTAGCAGCGAAAGAGAGTAAAATAACAAGACAATAAAAAAAGAAGTAATTTCTTTGCGAGAACATTCAAGCAAAACACGAGTTACTAACGGATCGGCTACTGAAAAAAAAAGTGTAAGAAACGTTAACATGTTAAGTATTCGCGCTGTACAGTACGGTAACATTTTAAGAAGGCGAAAGTCGAAGTTCAGTAGAATTTTTATATTCGTTACGTTTTCATATCCTTTATTAGCCGAGCGCAGTTTATAGATATTGTTAGAGTCTAGCACACCCCCTTACAAGAAAGGCAAGTACCGTTATAGGATTCATCTTTTCTGTTAGTCTTACAGTTTATTAAGTTTACTTTATATTTTTAGTGTTACGTTTCTTATTATTCTTAGCAAGTTGTAAAATACATTTTTCACTATTCCTTTAAGTTTTTATTATTTTTATATCCGAAATTTTTCTTTATTTTTTTCGTTTCAGCAAAAGCACTTCGTTTTTGTTTCAATTTTTTATTTCTTGAGTTATCCTATTTATCTTGGGTCGTTGTAATACCAAATAAATGTTCTCTTTGGAGGAAAATTAAAACAAATAATTCGATTATTTTAAATCCAAAAGATTTAAAATCGAGATAAGGCATTCAAAACTGTACAAAATGGCACATTGTTCGAAAAAAAATCGGAAAATTCATCAAATTTTACATAAGAATAACCCTTTGGAACACTTTTGTGGCTCATATGTATCAAGAATGATAGGTTTTCTTCTGAAAAAAATAATCTATTTTTAAGATGAACGGTTTATTTCTTTATTCTATACAAATCCCCACATTCAAACAGTGCACGAGCCATAACAAACGACCAATGGTTCATTCTTATGTCAAATTTGCTGAAATTTCAAAAAAAATACCTTTAAAGAGTCATGATTCAGTTTCAGGAGTTGAAATTTCGAGAATAAAATTGGTCTAAATCGTCACTTTTTCAAAAAACTATTTCGTATATTCAGATAACATGTGAAGAATACATGCAAACATTGAAACACTCTAAAAATTAACCCTGCATAATACAAGAAACTGAAAAAACACGAAATTTTAAAAAGGTTTTCAATATTACGCCCTTTTAAAATGTTAGTCTTGGTTT
This sequence comes from Culex pipiens pallens, assembly GCF_016801865.2. NCBI lineage: Eukaryota > Metazoa > Arthropoda > Insecta > Diptera > Culicidae > Culex > Culex pipiens. The sequence continues at coordinate 56,399,215 of NC_068939.1, forward strand.
AAAAATTTTGAAAACATTTTTTTCGAAAAGATCGGAAAATTTCACGAATGTTTTATATTTTAACATTGAAAATCGGACCATATGGACTAATATTAGTTGCTGAGATATCGACATAAGAAAATTGTGTGTTGTTTGGGTGAGACTTAGAAAACATCAATTTTCCTGTTTTTGAACCTTTGCATGGCAATATCTCAGCAACTAAGGGTCGTATCAACAAAGTTCAAAAAAGCAAAATATAGAGAATTTTCTCAGCTTTCAAAAATATTTTTTTCAAAAGTGGGCAAACATGTGCACTAATTTAAAAAAATGAAAAACTGCGACTATTTTCAAAAAAGTCACCTAAAAATAGATTTAACTTGAAAACGGTGCACTTTATCAAAATTTCAGTTACGTACTTTTTGATTGCAAATTTGATTTAAATCGAAAAATGAAGTTGAAAAATTTTTGCGACCAATTTTTCGATTTTTTGAAAAAATCAGTATTGATTAAAAAATTCATAACTCGGTCAATGATTTTTTGCACAACCTGGAAATTTCTGAAAAGTTGGCATTTTATGTCCTCTTAAACATATAAAAAAATAAAAATAGTGTTTTTTTGTAAATCAAGTTTTAGTGACAAAAAGTTAAATAAAAAATCACCAAATTTTTTTTTACCGTGTATCATTTTTTTTCAGTGTAGTCCATATCCATACATACAACTTTGCCGAAGACACCAAATCGATCAAAAAATTCCTTCAAAAGATACAGATTTTTGAATTTTCATTTATCATTTTTATGGAAAATTATATGGACACACTAATGATGCAAAATGGCTTCTTTGGGCATATCGAAGGCACCAAAAAAGTTTAAGTCGGATTAAAAAATACAAAAAAAAATCGAATGACCGAAATCTTAGAGAACTGCTCTTCTACAAAAATTGTTCATGTAGTGTGCACAAAATGGCGCCCAGTTTGGCCAAAGAGAAACTCATCTTCTTAATTCTGGTTCCGATGACAATTCGGATGATGCTGCGAAACATTTTTGACATTCGCTCTCGTTCTTCTGCTGTCGGTAACAATTTGCTTGTTCTTGTTATTTAATAACATTTGTAGTGCGCCATTGCATTAGAATGCATTGAAACATCAAAAAGTTTAAAAGTTTACCGCAGAGATGATTCGTTAAAGTGGGTTGAGTTTGAGCACGGAGTGTTCATACAACAACACATTTCCTAATCTACCAGGGGAGGATGATGCGTGCATGGGGACATACGCTCCGAGATGGTATTAGGCCAATATTCGTTGGGAGCAGTATGTTATGATCATTTGGTACTCTGGGAACATTGTATTTTAACGAATGCCCTGACACTATTTTCCGTGGTTATAGGGCCACAACTCGCGCTTCAAAAATCATTGATGTCGTTTGTATTATTTATTCTGTAATTTATTTTGTCAGCTTCCTTTTTTTCATTGAGCTTTTTTTTACAATATTTTTTCTGCACATAGAATAGTAAACGGTTAAGGAAAATCGAAAATTTGTACATATAAACAAAGACAAAAAAGTACGGAGAAAACGTTGTAAATTTCAGAGAAACATAGAAAATGGGCAAAGTTTTAAGGAGGATCAAATTTAGAGTGGGATGTTTTGTTCTGCCAGCAAATCAAAAAAAACTAATTTATCATGTGTAAATAACATCACCGCGTTGGTTTGATTCCTTAAAAACACCATGAATATCTATTATCGATAGTATAATATTGATTTTTCTTTCATATAAATTTGCTTGTTAGTGAAATAAAAGTTGCTTTAATTCAATTTAAATTGAATTTACCACACATTATGCTGTTAGAATGCCGTAAGCTAGTCCGTCCTTTGTTCAAAACACAGACCAAAAGGCATTTTTTTAGCTAAATTAAAAACGATCGAAACCTACTTTAGCATTTACTCTCATCCCCCAAAAACAGTGCGTAACGATTAAAGTGATAACGATAGTCAACAGTAAAGGTTTAACCATTATTGCCATACTAGTGCTAGCAAGTAGTCGGAGCATCAGAAACGGAAATTAAAGTATCGATTTTAAATGTTGCCAATTTTAGTTGCGAAGATTTTTATGTGAATCCTAATCGTAGTTAGCAAATTCAGAGTTTAATAGCAAAGTGATATGACTAGTAGTTGAAGTCCATTCAAAAGTATCTCTACATAACATAACCAACAATCCCAAATCTATAGTTTTAGAACATGTAAGAATATAACGCCTTCTGTTAACAAATACCCTTTTCAGTTAAGTTACTTTCAGTGATACCAACTTGAATATACATGATAACTTTAACTTAAAAATAAAGGGATCACAGAAAATGGTACAAGAGCTTTACATAAAGAATAAGTTAGGAAAAAAGTGAGGAATAAAAAACTAAACTACTTATTTCGACCTATTTAAACCATCGCTTACAAAAAGTATTATCGATAGTCAAAAAGAACATATAAAATACTAACCAAACAAGAGTCATGCTTCAAACAGTAGATTTTATTAAAGTACATCAAAAATTCTTTAGCATAAATTTTAATCCTACATTTCAATCGAAACGCAACTAGTTTACCTTGAAAACATTCATTAAATGAATATCATACCCATATATTCCAAATTTGTTGCTCCTTTTTAGACGTAATTTAAAAATTGTTAAATTATTTCTAAATTAACAGCATAAAATGTACATACTACACAATGTAATAAAACAAGAGCTAGGCTAAATAAATGCTCTGTACATAGTTTTGGTACCAAATCATTCGTTTCGCTTCCATTTGCATATTAGTAACGGAGAACAAAAAATCCAAGCGTAGCGATAAAACCATAAACAAATGAACGGTATCGAACCCAGAAAACTATATTTATAGCTATATATAACGGCCGAAGTGAAACTTTTTATTCTTTTATTACTAAGAATTGTGATATCGCCGAGAGAAGCAAGAACAAACAAAACACACATAGAGACAGATGAAGGATATATTGTACTGTTATTTAAACTAAAATAAAAAGTCGCGCATAGTAAATTAAAAGTAAATAATAAACACGTGTAACTAAACCCTTGTACAGTATAGTGTAAACAAAAATATTCTTAATAGACGCTCTAATTTGTAATGCCACACAAAAAAAAAACTAGCAAATGTAAAAATAAAGTAAATTAAAAGAAACAAGCGAATAGAACTGCAACAAACCCCCCACTGGAAGTGGTGCCGGGCTTCATACGGAACGAGAAGCTCGGAGCAGGGCGAACAATTTAAATAGGCCAGTAAAAAGTATCGTAGTAAAAGAATTGTGTTTTGTTGCGTAGTTCATTGATCCGAAAGTACGTGCCTTTCATACTAAAGAAAGGTATAGGTTTTACTTTTTTTCAGATTTTGAAATTAGATCCATTCTTTTACAACTCTGGAGTTTTTTTTTTTTTGTTTTTTGAAAAGGTCCAATAAACCAAATTTATTGCTTTTTGGGAGTCTTTGAAACCGCCTTGAGTCAGGGGTATTAAAAAACACCCAAAAAGCAAAAACTGAAAATTTTGTTTATTGGACCTTTTCCAAAAAAAAAACTCCAGAACTCCTTTCTGAAATTATGTTCTTTGCACTTTTGAGTAATAGTTAGGAAATTGTCAAATTTCAGGAATATTTGTTAGTGTATTTGTCCCTATTTCGGGCCTAGTACCTTTTTTGGGTCTACCAAACTTAATTCAACGAAATTGTGCATTTCACCAAATCTAGAAGGAATCTGCCACTTGAGAATGATATTTGCTGTCATTATCTTCATTTTGGTGGGCAAGAGTAACTTACTTTTTCCTCTTTAATTGGAAATAAAGCAAATAATATATCACTCTTCACTTTTTTCTTGGCAAATTGCTAATTGCCCGAAAAAAAAACGCTCCAAAACGCTCAGAGAGCCGAATGAGAGCCGTCTCCCGAATCTCCAACCACTGGCAATATATTTTTGTTTGCTTCACAATTCCATTGCAAAAACAATCACTAAACTGCCCCAAATCAATGAAATAACTGATTTAAGCTACTTCGTCCATCTCGGAGAGCATGGCTCTATTTACAGCCCATTTGACACTTCTATCAACTGTGAGAGTGTGTGTGCGTTTTTCACATGTTGTAGTCTTTCTTGCATATTACGGGCTTGTTGTTTGGCTACGTAGTCCCGCCCGTGTGGATCAATCGGACCGCGCACTGGACTCCAATCCAGAGGTCGTCGGTTCGGATCCCACGGCGGGCGCTCTAAAATAAATTGTGTAAATATGGGTATTCGGCGCCGTCGCTCCGTGCCATACTTTCATACACTTAGGAGCCCAGGGCGGCGAAGTCCTTGTAGATAAAAAGGAAGACACTAGTGGTTGGTACTAGCAATGGTGGCCGACAGCTATAAAGTCAACTTCGTTTTTTCATAAGAGCCAATGGTAAACAAAGTCTTTTTTGCATCGGTATTCGACCTACTACGAAAAACCAATTTCAAAAATGCTTAAGATTGTTCATCTACACGTCTTTCAACTAAAAATAAATGAAATTTTATTCCAATTTGGAGAAAAACGAATACTAGTGTCGGAGGTCACGGCTTTTTGAAAACTCAACAGATATATGTTTAATTAGGTATGTTTAAAACTCATAAATCTAGACCTTTGAAAATTCAATCAAGAAATGAATGATATAATTGCATGCTAATTATGCACGTAATGCAAGTGAAATCAATCATTCTAATGTTAATTTGTGGCTTAAAACATCACAACGATTGAGCATGTTTATCGACCGAATTTTTGGGGTTCTACAAACAAAGAAAATGCTCGTTAAAACCCATTTAAAACGTGAAATCTGTCGAAATTTTGGATAACCATCTTATTCTAGGTCTTGAATAAGACTTTAATAGAACAAGTTTCTAAATCTAATCCTGTTGTGTACTGTAATAAAATATTTTAAAATTGGGTACTAAAGCCCTATATCAATTTTTATGTACATCGTTAAAAAACACGATTAAAACCCATTTTTGATCACTTTTTTCATTTTAATATACAATTTTTTTTTTTTTGACGAGACAACTTTTTTTCGATTGATCAACTATGGTCCCCTTGGAGCGAGCTGTCAAGTAAGAGCTTTTCTGTCAAGAAGGACCTAGAGGTTAATTTTTCAAAATTGATTTAAAAATCAATTTTAAACTCAGTAACAACTTTTCAAAAGGGCGAAACCCTCAGATGTAAACAAACTGAGTTTTCGTCAGAATCATGTAAGGCGAACAAAACTGATTCTAAAACACCCTCCAACATCTCAAAATTCCGAAAATACGTAGTTTTACAAGCAAAAAACAAAAGGGCTAATCAACAACATCAATCAAAACAAACCAAATTGAGTTTCCGCCCTTGTGTTTTCACCCAATCACGAGGGGCGAATGTAGTGTTTTCTGCAAATTCCGATGTATATTTAGAAACACTAAATTTTCGTTATAATTTAATAAATTTTAACCTGACAATCCTCAAAAAGGATCAAAATGTATGTTTCTGATGTCTCTGACCGCAATTCCACAACAAACACAGATTTGTATGATCTTAAATACATATCTTTTTAATTTCAACTATTGTAGTATCGGATCTGGTCTGGTTTCACAATCTAGACATGAAGGTCCATAATTTACTGGTTCTTGGGACATCCGGGGATTCTGGGTCGAGTAGTTGCAGGACAAAAAGGGAGGTTTAGGAGGAATGCCGTACAAAATCATCGCCTCCGTAACCATTGAAGCTATGCAAAGATTGAGACGACAGGATGGTGTCGCGGGGTGGTCTAGTCGTCAGCTGCCATGTCTCCCACTTCCGGCGGGGACACCCCAAGGAACATCACTTCAATATAGACCACATCCTCAAACCAACCTGCTTCTTACTGTGTATCATTGCCGTGATCCTTGCTCAACCAAACTTGGCCTGAATCGGACTCCTTCTGGAGGCTTTGTAGACCCATTTTTTATCACTGAGGTCGCAAATATTACTGTATTATCACTGAAAGTAACGTTTCACAATGATAAAATAGTTGTTTAAACACTTTTTTCCTTAAAAACCCGAAAAATTAAAAAAAAAAACACACAAAAGGGCGAATCTGTTGTTTACTTCTGCTTTTTGGCGTAACCTGACGGGCGATTCCTTTGTTTTGGTTGGGTGGGTGGCGAATACGGTTGGGTGGGTGGCGAATACGGTGGGGCGAAAATGTAGGCACGTTCTTCAAATAGGCGTAATTTCTTTTTCTCAATGTTTAATAGCAAAAACACTTTAATTAATTTCAAATTGCTCTCTATGATGAAATTATTGCTATTTTCTATTACGTTTTGACAAAATTGATGGTTTTCATGCTTTTTTGTGGAAATAGGAATTGATCGGAATTGCAAAATTTTGAATGTTGATTTTCCCGAAACGGCAGGATAGTAGGTTTCGCCCTTTTGAAATGTTGTTACTGAACTCTTTGTGGTCGTACAAAGGGTCATTGTACTCAAAAAATAAGCTTTATCGCTGTAAACAATAGAGCTTTATGACGTTTCGCGTACGCACACTAGCGCACCATTTGATTTTGCTGGCTGACAAAATTTAACCTCACTTTATTTTCGTGTACGTACACGCAATACATACGCACGTAGATTACTCTATAACATCAGCAATCTAAGCTTCATTTTAGGACCCAAATATTGAATTTCCGTACGTTCTACTCAACTAGTGGGGCAAGACGAACAATGCATCAAACACAAAATCAAACATCATATTAATTTGCTAAGAATTGCACTGTTATCACTTAGACACATCAGATTAGAATGTATTTTTTGGGATAAAATAATAATATTTTACTACTATTTTGATCGTTTTTACAAAAATAAATATACTAAGATGATAAATAGTGAAATTTCATAATATCGCTATATTTTGCATCAACAGTTTTTTTTTACGATTTTTTATCAGTTTTTAAGAACTTTGATGCATTTATTTCCCAATATAATATGTTGTTGCAGCAATTTGTATTTTTTTCCATACTTAAAATCCATATGGTACACTTGTCCCACCTGAACAAGATTTTTTTTAAACTCTCAACAAAAATTACCAAAAGATAAATCATACTTTATAATAGGTGCAAGTCATTGGTAGGGACACTACTAGGAAAAATTGCATATTGATAAAATTAACTTAAAAACTAACCCTAAGTCTTATTTTGGGCTTTCTAAATGTTATAAGAAAACAAAGGATTTGAAAAAAACACCATTCAGTATTGTATCCCGTGGCGTTTACGTCGTTTTGGCGGTTATGTGGTAGTAGAATTAACTAATTGTATTGTTAGTAAACATACTTCATATTGGAAACATTGGAAATTGTAAAAATAAAGATTGTACGAGCGATTGTTCCATTTGCCCCATATGGTCGTCTTGCCCCACTTTCCCCTACATGAATCCATCGATCAGCGACTTCTCTAAAAAACAATCCTATAAAATCGAAAAAAAAACTTTTAAAAAAAGCTCAAGACCCCCTGAAAAATGTTACGATGTACCCCACAAAATATATTGAAAGAGCCCTTCTTTCATGGTGCCAAATATCAGACCTGGCATTTTTTTAAATCTTAATTCTTACGGGAAAACACCGTGAAATATGTGTTTTAATGCACAACAGTCTAAAATTAGATCCAAGTTGTTTGTACATATTTGAACAAGTTTACTTATTTCCAATGATTTCCACCCCGTCAGAGATAGAACATTCCTTCTCCATTAGCATAGCTGACCACGTGCTGCGCATATGTTTACAGTAGCGAGCAGCTATAAATAAATCCCAACAAACACCGGACAAGATTCTTTCTCAATCAGTCACAAACCAATTTGCGTAACTTACTTGGTACCAGTGTTATTTATTACCAAAATAGCCTTCATTCTGCAAACTTAAATAAGCTAGTTTTGTTCAGCAGTAGATGATGCACACTCTTCTTAACAGTTTCTTTTTTAAATGTTGCTATTTGAAAACAAACAGACGGGAAAGAAGTTTTGAAAATAATACCGTGAATTTTCCAAATTCAAATGCAGTTGCCTGTGTATGGACTCACTTCCTGAGAGCATTTCTGGGTCCGCGATAGATTTGTTAATTTTTGATGCAGCTCACACTAAAGGAATTTTTTATTTCAAACGTCGACTTACGGCGACGTGGTCAAGCAAAGATTGAGGAAATCCTCGAAACCGATCGTAATGACGCCCTTCTGCTCCGTGTCCCGCGCCCGGAACGCCTCCGTGAAGCGCTGAATCTGCACACAGGTCACGATGAACTGATCGACGGAGATCTCCTTCCGCTGGACGGGATCGTTCTTTGCGATCAAAAACTGGATAAATTGCGGCGAAAAGCGGAATCCCATCTGAGTGAGGGCTGGAATTAGAGAGAATGGTTTTACACATTTTGCTTTATTTGCAATGTTTGATATATTTACCCTGAGAAAGTTCAGCTTCTTCGATGTGACCGGATGCGTCCCGATCGTAAGTTTTGAACAACTGAAGCCATTGGTTAATGTAATTGTACAATTTATCAAACTCAAGAAGATCAATCGTTCCACTGCGGTCTCCATCGAACATTCCTGCGGATATAGATTCAAAATTTAGAACATTGACTTATTTCATTATCATCCAAAAGTCCACTCACCAATCATTAAATTGCAAGCCGTGTCGGAAAAGTGGTCCCCGCGGCCATTGATCAGCGCTGCCTGTAGCTCCTTGCTGTTTATCTTCCCAGAGTTGTCCTTGTCCACGTTGCGGAATATGTTCTGGATCTCGGGACTCACGCCGGGCTGTTGCGGCGGAGGAGCACCGTAGCCACCTCCGTAACCGCCTCCGCCGTAACCTCCTCCTCCGTACTGCTGGCCGGGATATCCGCCCTGCGATAAAGATCGAAGGGAAGCGAATTAAAAAGCATTATGCATTGATTTCAACCAATCAAAATAATCTTCAAGATTTAAAGCAGCTTTATCACTCACCTGATAAGCCATTGTCTAGATAGGTAATCAAACCAATTAATGATTCACAATTGAATAATGAATGAAAATCCTCGTACGCCTGTTTTTTCAATGAAACAAAATTGTAAACGAAAACGAAAACGTCAGCTGGCTACCAATCACTAATTAAGCGCTACCAATTCAAACTAAGGGCGAGATGGCATTTTTTAAAGTCAAAAAAGATTTGTTTTCTTTTAAAAAATGTCTATATTTGTAACTTGTAATTTATTGGAAACAATAATCTTTTAGTACAAAAATTTGTATCAACTTAAGGAAGGACGTTGGGATGATCACTTTAGATCCGAAGCAAGCGAAACAAATTGGGTACTAAAGCCTTATGTACAAGACAACATTTTTTCGATGGATCAACTATGGTCCCCTTGGAACGAGCTGTCAAGTAGGAACTTTTCTGTCAAGAAGGACCGCGAGGTTAATTTTTTAGGTAATTTAAAAAATAGTTAGAAAAGAAATAAACGATGAAAAATAAAACTATGCAAATTTTTATGTACAGCGGTAAAAAACAGGTTTAAAACCCAATTCAGATTTTTTTTTTTTTTTTTTTTGACGAGACAACATTTTTTGATGGATCAACTGTGGTCCCCTTGGAACGAGCTGTTAAGTTTATTTTTCAAAATTGATTTAAAAATCCATTTTAAATCCTTTGCGGTCGTACAAAGGGTCATTGCACTCAGAAAAATAAGCTTTATCGTTGTGAACAATAATACCACAAATTTTAAAAGCTTCATTTTACTACCCGATTGCAGCTTTTTAATCCTCAAGCGGTATACGCACTTCGGAAGGAACCGGTCAAGAAAAAAATCAAATGGGCAGCAGCGGCAGCGCAAGCAAGTCAGAGAGGGTGAAGAAAAGCCCCAAGAAATCGCTCCCTCTCCTTTGTTCTGCTGTTCGTAAAGCTGTTTCTTGACCCCTTTCCTTCCGTTCTGCATACTAGCCTTCAGACGGGTATCAATTTGTTTGTGTTTCTTGCTTTATGGTTTTAAAAAGTTTTTATTATCGGACCTCTAAAAATAAAAATCCAGATGTATAGAAACTTTTTTTAAGTGAACCATAAACTTCATTGAGTTTTAACCAAGTTTTAACTTTGGATTCATCCTTCTTTAATCAGCTCTTCCGATTTATTTCAAATATTTCCTGAAATAACCAGCAGGTGTACCTCGAAGTCCGCATTGTTCGAAACCTCGAGCCTCGCCTCGAGCTTTTTACAACTTCTGCTAGAATCCTGCTAGAACAGTGAAACATTTCTGCTAGAATGCTTTAAGAATATTCAGCTCTGTGAGAACTATGCTAGAACCCTGCTAAAACGTCGTGACTGGGCAGTCTGAGAAAGTCAACAAATTGAAAAATCTGGCAGCCCTGCCCTGTGATTTGGCTACCAACTTATTTCTCCCTTGGAAACGTCAAACTGCAACTTTTCGTAAACAAAACTTTTGGAGCGCGTAGAAACGTTTACAAGAAAAAGTACCTTTTTTAAAAATAAAACTCATCGAATTTAAGTGCAAACACCTCAGAATGGCGGACGATCTTCAGAACTACAAGCTGCAGCTGCAACAGGTAAGCAAAACGCCCAAATTTAACCGTTTCGCTCAAACGTTCCGATTGTTTACATTTTCCTCTTCCTCCTGCTGCACCAGGTCGAAGCTGCACTGCTCACCGATCCCGAAAATTCCGAGCTGCTGAAGCTGAAAACGGACCTGGAAGAGGTAATCGATCTCACGAAGGACCTCATCCGGGCCCAACAGGAGGCCGAGCAGAAGAAGAACGCGTACGTCGAACCGGCCAGCACCAGCTACTTTGAGGGCTTTTCGGCGGCCGAGAAAAAGCAAAACAAACCCACCGTCATCTGGAAGGTCGGCGACAAGTGCTCGGCCAAATGGATCGAGGATGGACAGTGAGTATTGCCATCAAGAGGAAGAGGTAACGATTCTTGAAAAAGGATTGAGAAATGACGAATTTGCTTCTTTTCAGATATTACGATGCCACAATCGAAGCAATAACGGACAACGGGGACGTGAGCGTGGTGTTCGATGCGTACCAGAACCGTAGCACAACGACAATTTCCGAATTACGAGAGTGCAAGGTGCGGAACGAAGTATTTCCCTCGACGAGCAATAAGTAAGCCGAAGCAGATTATCCTTATCCTTAGATAAATCAATTTAACATGATTTCTTACTCCCCCAGACGCATGCGACCCAACCAGAAGGAGTACCTCAAGAAGAAGAAACAAAAGAAGCAGCAGCGGTTCAAGGAGCTCGAGGAGGAGCGGGAAACGGAGAAGAACAAATGGCTTCAATTTTCGACGAAAAATTCGAAAAAGTCCGGCGTCAAGGGCAAGAGCATATTCGCCTCGCCGGAGAATGTTAACGGAAGGGTCGGCATCGGGACCTGCGGGGTGTCTGGCAAGCCCATGACCGAGTTTAGTCACGGCGAAAAGTACCGCAAGGGAGTGTAGGAGAGGGGTGTGGCGGTAAGGTAAGGTACATTGTCTTAGAATAATCCTTTTTCTCACTATGCTGTGCTTCAGTGTCACACGAAATAACCCATTTGTCAAGCTAACAAACATACTAGAGATAGAATACATTTAACTGAAATAACATGTGAGTTATCAACTTTTTGTCTTCGAAAGTTTCCCTAAATATTGTTTGAGCATAAAAATATGGCTGTAACTTTTGACCTTTCCTTTCTTTTCTGCCTGTCTACAAATAGTTAACTGTCCTTTGTTCAAACAAGAACAACTGAGTAAAACGCGATTTATTTTTTTTCTACCGATTGCTTTTTTCTTCTCATAATTGTCCCGCGGGTCCTTTGTTCGCCCTTTATGTCCCTAATCGCCTCAGTTAGCTGATTATCACTTTTATTTGTAGTCATGAATGATTCGTAAATCTAATGATTCCGCGAAAGAAAATATGTACTTGGTGGGACTATTATACGCAGAAGTGCATTTTCAATTGTGAAGATCTGAAATCCAAAACCAATCGTGTCTCGGATATTTTTTTTTTTTTTCATTGATGTTAGTTTTAGAAAAAAAACCAAATTTCGAAGCTGTAGGTGCCATAGTTTCCGAGATACATGACATCAAGGTCAAAAATGATTGTGAAAAGTAGAGGTGCCCAGAGAGCGAGCCACACACCGCGGTTCTTTTTGAAACTCCGGTCTATTGAAAGAACCGTTCCAAGATAAAATGATTTTTAAACTTGTTAGAAACATAATTTATCGAATTTCGAACAAATTGCATCACAAAATTTATTTTTAGAAATGAAAATTCATTTCTTAATTGAAAAAAAGCTAATAAAAATTAATCCCAAAATAGCATTGCTGCCAAACACCACTTTAAAGTTTTCAAAATTATTTTCAGTTTCCTACTTTTCTTTGAAATTCCAAAAGTAAATTATTTTCTAAACAAAATGAAAAAGCTTTTCTTTTTATAACTGAGCGTACATTAAAGTATCATCCGAATACAAATTTGAGCATTTAAAATTGCATAGCTTGTAAAATATTACCAAAAATCTACTAAATAGCTGAGAGATTACGGAAAAAAATTTCTCTCGCCTTCAGTGTTTATAGACTTCATCGATTAAATCAGAATTTATCAATTCTTAAAAATAACCTTTTTATCAAAATTTTGAAAAAGAACAAAAGAGCCGTTCAAAAGAGCGGCTCTTTTTAGTGAGCGAACGAAAATGAGCTGCTCCTAAAAAAGAGCGGTTTTGCCCACCTCTAGAGAGTTATCTACGTGCGCATGTATTGCGTGTACGTACCCAAAGGATTTTTAGGTTAAAAGTTGTATTTAATTAATTTGAATTTTAAATGTTTTAAGAGTTTTGGAAAGGTAATCAGATGAACTTTCCTAATTGACACTACGTTCACATTATTTTTTTTCATTTTTTTTAAGCTATTTTTTTTCAAAAACATACAAATTAATATATTATTTGTTTTAAAATTTGGAAATTTATTGTTGAGGATTTCATAAATAAATTTATTTCTTAACTCAACTAATTTTTTTAACATCTACTGAATATTTAGTTTCTTTTGTGTTTTGAGTAATGTGGTTTAACATTATTTCTGGAGTTTTTTTTTATATATATGGTTCAATAAACCAAATTTCCAGTTTTTGCTTTTTGGGTGTTTTTGAAACCGCCAAAAATTGAAAATTTGATTTATTTGACCTTTTAAAAAAAAACTCCAGATTTGTTGTTTATTTTAAACTGGATACTTTCATTTTATAATCTTATTTATTTCACGTTTCCCAAAGATATAGACGCTAATATGTACCAAAAATGATTATTGGGTCTTGTTACGGTAAACGTACCGTAAAACGGGGTGACTTTGATAGCCGGGTGACTTTGATAGGTTTGCGATTTTTCCGCAAAATGAAGAGTACAATAACAACATTTTCTTATTTTATGAAATCTAGATTAAATTTTCAAAACAACCTATCCCTCATGGGTTTCCTATGCGGATAGGACCTTTTGAAAATTTAATCGAGAAATGTTCTTATTGAGGTACTTTGAACACTTCTCTACCACGCTCAGTATGATTCTAAACCATTCCGTACGTTTTTAAATTATTTAAAAACGTACGGAATGGTTTAGAATCATACTGAGCGTGGTAGAGAAGTGTTCAAAGTACCTCAATAAGAACATTTCATAAAATTTTGAAAAGTTTAAAAAGTTAGTTAACTATAGTTAAGAAAATGTTGATGAAAGTAATTATTTTAAACTTCTCAAAGTGTCATGATTTTCTCAATGAACATAATTTTGAATCGGAAAATGGAATACATTTTCGGATTCTTTGGACAATTTTTCACTAGGAGAAGGGAAACTAATTTTATAAATATTAAATAATATGTGTTTTTGAAATTCAATTAAAAAAAACAAATTTCAAATTTATACGCAACTTCAGTTGAATACATTTCATGTAAAATGTGAAAACTTGTGATTCGTGCTTTGAATTCATTATAAAATGGAATATAAATCGATAATTTTATAAACAAAACTTATTTTTCACGAATTTCAGGCAAAATTCCGACTTTTTAACAATTTTACCTTAAAATTTATATGTATTTTGCTAAAAAAGCTTATAAACTTAGTTAACTAAATATAAACATTGATTTTTTTTCTTTAAAACTATATCAGCTACTTTAGTGATGGTACATTTAACTTACAAATAAAGTTTGAACATCTTAAATATGATTTTAACAAGAAAAACTATGACTATCAAAGTCACCCCGGAATTTAAACTAAGAATTTTTAACGTATTTATTTTTCTAAACAATATTGAAAAAACTTTTTTTCCGAAATTATGCATGGACTTTGCGTAACCTACCCCAGTACATGTTTTAAAAATAATAATCTTGAGAAAAACCTTACTTGTAAGAAAATATTCCAAAAACAAATTGAAATCCTATCAAAGTCACCCCGGTTTACGGTACTTCAGAAAATCTCAGATAACCCAAGAGCCTAAATGGACGTAACAAAAGCTGGATTTCCACTTTTAAATTTGAGATGGGATTTTACCCGTAGAAAGAAATTTAAAAATAAAAAGATAAAAACATTCAAAATAGAAAACTTCATCATTCGAAATTTGAAGTTTCAAAAATAAAACATTCGAATCGAATATTTTTTTGTTCAGGTTCCAAAATTGCTAAATTAAAGGAAAAACTGCAATTAAAAACTTAAAAATTTAAGAGTTCAAAATTCAAGAATTTAAAAGTTTTAAAAGTTGCAAAGTGCGTTAAAATAAAAGTTTTGAAAAAATAAGTTAAAATTAGTCAGAACTAGTGGAAAGCGAGTTGATTGGTTGTAATGGTTGTAATTAACGCATTACGTTACGTTTTCCATATTTTAGTTATTCGTAGACTTGTTTGGGAATATAAGAAAGTTATTGTAAGATGTTGCACTAGTTTAAATTTAAAATTTAGCAATGAATAAATTGTAAGAAAATTAAATAGATGTACATAGTGCAAAAAACAATTAAAAATATAAAAAATTAAATAACAAGCCATAGTCTTAACATTTGAATGAAAGAAGTGCATTAAAATGCATTTTACACTAGTTCAGTTGTTTTGCAATCACTGGGTGACCACTCAAAGCCCATTTTCAAATTCCCGACTTTTTCCCGACTTTTCCAGAATGCTCAAATAATAGGCATCCAATATTCATTAAGATTTTGAATGTCTGTGAAAGCTGTTTAAAGCTTTTCCATACTCAAATATATTGAAATAGTGAAAAGAACCTTAAATTTAAAATTATTCAAAAGTTGAAAAAATATTTTCAAACAAGTATGCCTAGAATTCCCGACTTTTTGACAAAAAATCATAAATTCCCGACTTTTTCCCGATTTTGGCTAATTCCCGACTTGAGTGGCCACCCTGCAATCGTTACCCCGTAAAAAAAATCCGACTTTTCGCATAACTAAGTCGGGTCTAGTCGGGTGGTTTCGGCCGATTCGTTGGCCAACGAATCGGCCGACCGGGCAACAGACTTCTGTGTAATCTTTACATAAGCGTCTGGTGGTAAATTGGTTGTCGAAATCGGCCGACGAAATCGGTTACAAAAACAATCGATTTTTTACCGATTAAGTCTGTGAATAAAATAAAATCTGACTCAACCCAATTTATTCGGTCTATTCGTAGGCCGATTAAAAATCTTACTCCTGACGAATCCCGACTAAATCGGCTAACTGGTTGGTTGTTTTTGATTACCCGATTTCGAAGGTCGTTAGGTCGAGAACTGTCATTTTTTTTACGGGGTAGGTTTCAAAAAATGTAAGATGTGACTAAAACAAAAAAAAAGCGAAAATAGTAGTTTATGCAACAAGTTGCAAAAAGAGGATTTTTTCAGCACGAGTCGTACATTTATCCAACGAGGTTCACCGAGTTGGATAAATACGACGAGTGCTGAAAAAATCAAGTTTTACAACGAGTTCCATACAACATTTTTTGCAATTTCGAAAAACACCCATTGAGTGATATTTTAAGTCGAATTTTCATGTATTTTGTCAATAAATCGTTTAAATAAATTTTTTTTTGAAAAGTGTTACTTTTCGAAACAAGTGCTGAAAAGTTCAACTTTTCAGCACCCATTTCAGTGCTGAAAAGTAGAACTTTTCAGCATTTATTTTGAAAAGTGTTGCTATTCGATTCTGTTATTTTTGGTACAGAAAAGTAGGCTATTTCGTCGTTCAAGAATGACAGGAAAAGTAAGTAGTTTCACGACGGAATTGCAAAAAATAACATTTTGCAATACTAAACACCGAAAATTATTTTAAAATCATAAGATTTTTTAATTAACACAAACATGCTAAAAATTATTCTAAACGCAGGGTTGTGAGTTGTAGAAAAACAATGTAAATGTGTTGAAAACATTAGTAGTAAAATTCTAGATTACTTTTTGAAAACAACCAATGCGCCATGGTTTTCCTATGTACATAGGACCTTTTGCAAAAGTAAGCAAAAATTATGAAATTCTAAAACACTTATTTTATTAATTTGAAGTAAAGTGAACTAACACGGAAAAAACCCAATGCTGTTTTGAGCAGTAGCGGGTAACTATATTGTTGAATGTTTAAGCAGTGCACTTGAAATTTAGTTCAAAGTGATAAACTTTTTTGATGGTCAATAAAAAGAACTACATCAGGTGCAGTTCTACGATTAATAATAATGCTTTTTAAATACTCAAACATTAAAAAAAAATGTTCTAGCAATAAAATTATGTGATCTTCTATCCCAGTGTTTACTCTCAAAACACACAGACGCACACACACTCACACCCAGTCAGTACACAGATAGCATAACCTCACTTTCCGGAAACACGTGGAAACGTAAACACTGCTCTTTCGGCGCAACAATGAAGCACAACAATGATTGTTTTCCGTTTTTCCAAAGCGACCTCTTGGCTATGTGGCCACCTTGGACATTTATTCACCACTTCCGACCGTCACAGACGTGTACACATTCCCGGGAATCATAAAACAACAGAGTTTACTCGGCATCGTCTTCCTCATCATCGTTGGAGCTGATTCGGAAGTAGCGCAGCTCGTACAGATCTTTGTCGTTGGACACAACACGGATCCAGTCGCGCAGGCTGTTCTTCTTCAGATACTTCTTGGTCAAGTACTTGAGGTAACGCTTCGAGTAGTGGACGTCGGAGTTGACGTACACCTTCATCTTCTGGCGCTCGAAAGAGACCGAGTTGCCGAGGTTTCCGATCTTGCCGTTAACCTTGAAGCGCTCCTTCAGGTACTTCTCGAAGTCGGCAACATCCATAATGTTGTCCTCGGCGATGTTGGTGCAGTCGACTCCGAACCGCAGGTGCTCCTTCTTTTTCTTCTGGACATTCTTGCCCCGGAGCAGCTGCTTCTTCTGGCCCTTTCCGCCATTAGCTGGGGTGGGCTTTACTTTGACAGCGGCGACCTTCTTCTCAACCATGATGTGTGTGTTGAAATCCTAAAAATAGACAAAAATCACCGATTAATAACAAGTTCTCCACCGGCAATCCATCGGCCGCCCATCCCCCGGTCCCCGGTGGACATTTTCCGGCCCAAAACACGACCGTACCTGCTAGAAAAGCTTGGTTTTCACCAGCGATTTGCACAAACAGGATATCACTAGCCTGACGGTAAACGTGAAAAGAAAGCAGCGGACGAAAAATTCGCCCGTCCACGCCGAACCCGAGCAGGGCTGCCAGAGGCTTTTTTGAAAAGTCTGAGCAAGGGTGGTTGAAAAGTCTGTGCATGTCAGTGCATCTGTCACAATATTAATTTTTATGTCAGTTGGTAAAGGAAAAAAAAAGTTTGAACAGAATAAACCTGACAAAAGTACCTAAACTTGTTGAAAAATAAATATTGTTAGATATATTTGCATAGTTTTAGTTTCTCGCAAAATTTTAAAATCTCCAAGGGTCAGATGATTTGTCTGCCACAAGTTGAAATATCTGTCAAATAGAGACAAATTGGTGTATCTGGCATCTCAGCCGAGGGCGAGTTTTTTATTCGCCGATTTATCTGTCATGCGTTCATCCCCTGTTAGACTGAAGTCCCGCGGTCGTGCGATTCGAAGCGTTATCTACTCAAAATCGATTGAGTCCTGCCATTTTCGAGCGTTTGTCGAGCGTTTTGATCGAATGTCAAAGGCGACATTTGCAGTTCTTGTTTATAATAGTAGGCGTCGTAATTTGATGACAGTTCAATTTGTTCAAGCCCATTTTTTCACTTGTGAAAATTCATATTTTTTTAGTAAAATTAGTGAAATTTCTGCTGATTAGTGGGTGGCTACAGTGTGATTAAACATTTTTTAAAGGGTAATGAAGTTTTGCCAGCAGAAGGAATTCACGGTGCTTGGAAAATATGGTCAAGATTTGTGATTTGACGCAGAACCGCACAACCCAAGTGGCCATCAACGAGAAACAAAGAACCATCAGCCGGTACACTGGGTAAGAATTTTTCAAATCAACCATCTATTTGTGTCTAATTTTCTGTCAATTTCATTTTTCAGGCTTTGATTTCTATTTCACGTTTTCCACCAAGAAACCAGTGTCGATTCAAGTGTCTTGTTATTATAAATAATCAGAGAGAGTTCAATAAAAATAAAACGCTTTTAAATAAATAAAAAAAACCTTTTTCCATTACAAAATCAAAAAAGCCGAAATATGTACGTCAGATAATGGCAGGACATTCTAAATAACAAAGGCGCCCGAAAACGGCCCGACGACGGCCCGTCAACGTCGATTTTCTCAAACGTCGATTTCGACGATCGTCGGACAAAGTGTTGCATATACGCACGAAAAGGGCCCGAATTCCGTCGGACAAACCGACGGAATTCGGGCCGTTTTGTCGAGCCGTCCGGCGGTTTTCGGGCCGTTGTCGGCCCGGTCCGTCTGTCAGGGTCGGTTTCCCGTCATCGATGTCCGGGTTGACAGACGAGGGGCGCTTCAAATATTTGATTTCATAAAGTTGCACTGGTTCACAAAAAAAAACTAGTTTTATCGAGATGTGAGATCAAGAGATTTTCGGGACTTCAGATCCCCCCTCTCCCTCCTGTCACGCACTTTCCTATAACTTCAACATGGCCTGTCACAAACCCCAGACCACTCCCTCCCCCTCCCATGGAAACACACAAAGAAAAAATACTGTAAATTTAAAAGATCGTTCGTTTGATTGAAAGTTTGCGTTGGTATGTAGAATGGGTACTAAAGCCCTATGTAATTTTTTATGTACAACGGTAAAAAACACGATTAAAAACCATTTCTGATCACTTTTTTTCATTTTAATGCAAAATTTTTTTTTGACAAGACAACATTTTTTCGATGGATTAACTATGGTTCCCTTGGAACGAGCTGTCAAGTAGGAGCTTTTCTGTCAATAAGGACCGCGAGGTTAATTTTTCCAAATTGATTTAAAAATCAATTTTAAACTCTTTGTGGTCGTACAAAGGGTCATTGTACTCAGAAAAATAAGCTTTATCGCTGTAAACAATAATATCAGCAATCTAAGCTTCATTTTAGGACCCAATTTAAAGGTTGGAATGTTTTTGATACTACCATGCATTTATGAAACAAAATCGTTGTATCGGTAATAGTTTGTTACTTTTAATATAAGAAGAGACTTTTTATGGCAAGAATAAATAACATTTAATATAACAGTGATGATTATCAAAAAAATGTAAAAATGGAATACCCGATTCGAGTGGTAGTTTGACAGTTCGCTCCATAAGAAATACATTGCTCACTACCAATCGCGTCGGGTACTCCATTGGAAATTGGGTCCTAAAATGAAGCTTAGATTGCTGATATTATTGTTTACAGCGATATAGCTTATTTTTCTGAGTACACACACAAAAAAATATTACTGTAATGACAAAAGTAACTTATTTTTGATTCAAAAAGTTGATAAAATTTGCTCGAGGGAAAGTTTTTTTCTTGTGTTAAAAATGAAAACTTTTACTGGTAAAGTTTTTTGAAATCTCCTTACTAACTGATTTAAAAGTCTTAACTTTTAATACGACTATATAATTTCTTTCATTTTGACGTTCTCGTGTAACCGATAACGCCTAAGTCCCAAATGTAAACAAACACTTTGGTGGGTCCGGTGCACCGCGGTGGTGCTGGTGAGTCTAGGACGCAAAGCAAAGCCGACGCGGAAAACTTTGTGAGCCAAACAGCAGCAGCGGAACGCCTTCGAAGGAGGGTGGTGCGGGTGCGGGGTGAGGTCGAGTGCTCGAAAAGGACAAGGCCAGCTTCCTGCAGGAACTGCAGCTGTTCCAGGACCGGAATGGGTAAGACTGTCTGCAGCGCGAAGTTTTATAATTGTTTCAAATTGCGAGCAGTTTTAAATTTTTAGAACTGGCGGAAATGAAACTAGAACACGATGCTCGCAACGCGCTGATCTAAATGTTGTTTCAAAAAATGCTTTTAATTGTGTGCGTATGATTTTCAACACAGCATCATAGTGTGTGTGTAAGAAAACGTGGATATCTCTATCTGATTTTTTTTTGAAACTGAGTTCTATTCCAGTTCCAAATCGTCTCACGTTTGAAACCAACTCGTCGAGCAGTTTTATTTCGGTTTCAAAATTCTGCTCGAAAAATAAAACTGCAACCCGCGTTGCGGGTGGTCTGATTCAGTTCTATTTGAAAAATGAAACAGCTAGAACAAAGTAGAGCCGCGTTGCAATCAGTCTAAGAAGGTAGCTTGGGTGTTTTGTGGGGTTTGTGATTGATTTTGTTTGTTTTTGTAGGATGGGAGGTAGGAATGTGGATTCGCACCGGTTGTATTCGGTGGTGGTGGCCCGGGATTGGTGGTTGAAGGTCAATTCCCGCGAGGACTGGGGCGAGATTATCGAGGAGATGGCGCTGCCGAAGCGTTGCATGAACAACGAGTTTGCGTTGAAGTAGATTAACGTCTGGTTTTTGGACAAGTACGAGAAAGTTAATTTTCACGGTGAGGAGAAGGATCCGACGAAGAAGAGGACTATGAGATGCGGCATAATCGGAGGTGGTCAGCGCAGATGTTGCACTCGGTGCCGGCGTTTTACAACACCGGTAAGTATTGAGAATGTGTGCAGTGATTAGCCAACTTCACTTACTCCCATCTCTTTTAGCAACTTTCCGCCCACAAACGCTCACCTCGCGACGGCGCAGCTCCAGCCGAATGCACCTGGACAGCGAGCCGAAAAATCTGTCATTCTCGAAGGAGGATGAAGGCCTCATCAACCCCACGTTCCGGATGCGCTTCCAGGATCGGGAACTCCCCGTTCAGGCACTTCACTTCCCAGTCGGGAAACGTCGACCACCCTTCCTGTTCTCTACACTGCTGTCGCTTGTCGAAACGTTCATCCGGAACCGTCCAGACTGGGGTCTTCGGAAGCATGGCTTTCTACCTAAGGTACTCGCGATTGAGTGTGTAGTAGTGCGGTTGTCAAAATCGTTATCTCTGACTCTCTCACTCCACTTACACTGACATTGTTTATGTTTTGGTTTTCCTGGCACGGTCCATTGTTCGTTTGTTATTGTTTTGGTTTTAGTGGCACGGAGTCATGCACTCACACTAATGCAAATTATGATCGCGAGTACCTATGATATACAATGCTATACTTTCTATACATTAAATTGAAGGGAATTGTCTAAACTAAAACCTGTCGGGACCAGTTTTCCCAAAAAATGGTTTTGTTTTCTGCTACACGAAGGGGAACTTAGCGAAAATGTTACGTACTAGGATACTCATACTGGCAGGAAAAAAAATATTCCACGAATAATCTCTTATCTTCCCGTACTCCGGGTTATACCAAGGAACCTGGAACCGGTTCCAAAGTGGCCAGATCGTTCCAAGAGTGGTCTTGAGCATCATACATAAGTTTGATTTCGAAAATTCTGTTCTAGGATACTCATACTGGCAGGAAAAAAATATTCCTCGAACAACACCATATGTTCCCGTACTCCGGATTTCTCCGGGGAACCTGGAACCGGTTCCAAAGTGGCCGGATCGTTCCAGAATTGTTCTTGAGTATCATGAATAAATTTGATTTCGAAAATTCTGTACTAAGATACTCATACTGGCAGGGAAAATATATTCCCCGAACAACACCAATTCTTCCCGTACTCCAGATTTCTCCAGGGACCCTGGAACCGGTTCCAAAGTTGCCACATTGGTCCAGAATTGGTCTTCAGTATCATGAATGAGTTTGATTTCGAAAATTATGTACTTAGATACTCATACTGGCAGGGAAAATATATTCCCCGAACAACACCAATTCTTCCCGTACTCCGGATTTCTCCGGGAACCCTGGAACCGGTTCCAAAGTGGCCACATCGGTCCAGAATTGGTCTTCAGTATCATGAATGAGTTTGATTTCGAAAATTATGTACTTAGATACTCATACTGGCAGGGAAAATATATTCCCCGAACAACACCAATTCTTCCCGTACTCCGGATTTCTCCGGGGACCCTGGAACCGGTTCCAAAGTGGCCACATCGGTCCAGAATTGGTCTTCAGTATCATGAATGAGTTTGATTTCGAAAATTATGTACTAGGATAGTCATACTGGTAGGAAAAAAAAATATTCCACGAATCTCTTATCTTCCCGAACTACGGATTATACCAGGGAACCTGGAACCGGTTCCAAAGTGGCCAGATCGTTCCAAGAATGGTCTTCAGCATCATGAATAAGTTTGATTTCGAAAGTTCTGTACTAAGATACTCATACTGGCAGGGAAAATATATTCCCCGAACAACACCAATTCTTCCCGTACTCCGGATTTCTCCGGGAACCCTGGAACCGGTTCCAAAGTGGCCACATCGGTCCAGAATTGGTCTTCAGTATCATGAATGAGTTTGATTTCGAAAATTATGTACTAGGATAGTCATACTGGCAGGAAAAAAAATATTCCACGAATAATCTCTTATCTTCCCGAACTACGGATTATACCAGGGAACCTGGAACCGGTTCCAAAGTGGCCAGATCGTTCCAAGAATGGTCTTCAGCATCATGAATAAGTTTACACTTTCACTGTGATATGAATCTAATAAATATTATCACATAATATTTCAATCTTCTGTCAAGACAAATCGTATGAAACGAGTTGAAAAAAAGTTTCTTTATTGGTTCGCCCATAACTTAGAGTAAATGGCTCTATTTTTGACTTTTCATACAAGGAACATCATTTGGACATCTGTCCCTATCTTTGGCTTTCTGAATTTTGAAAATCCGCCCTCAAGGAGCGAAGATATAGCTAATCAAAATCGACTTCCGACTTTTTTGAAAAAAAGTTGTTTCATTGATTCTTACATAACTTAGGGTAAATGCATCTTTTTTTGACTTTTCAAAAAAGGAAAATTATCTAGACATTTGTCCGCATCTTTTGCATTTTGAATTTAGAAAATCCGTCCAGGGGGAGCTGAGATACAGCTTGTCAAAGTTGGACTTCCGACTTTTTCGCGAGCATGGGAGTTTAAGTGTTTTAATAATAGTTTAAGTTATCATAACAAAATTTGTAATTGGTCTGATATTGATTGAAAGCCAGAACAACTTCGGAATACACATTTTTGTTATGGAAGAATACCTCCAACTGTTATTGGGATGATCAGATTAATTGTTAAAATAACAAAAAATAATAACTAAGATTTGTTCGAAGAATTACTAAAAATGTGTTTAGTCTGTTATTACAATAACAATCCAATAACAATAACATAAAATGATATTGGCCTAGTATTTTGAAACATCAAAAAACATTATTCCCAAGCTGTTTCCGTCAGCTCGGGTTATTTACAGAAAAACACAGTTTTGCATGCAAAAAAAGTTACAGCAAAAAATATTTCTCCGTGCACCGCAGTTCTTGTCACCAGACGGCATACAAAAAACATACCCCAGAAATGGAGTTTGACTTAGTTGCAGATAAATAGGTGCTATGTGCTATACGGTTTACATCACTTGAGCAGATGAAAAAGGTCACTTGTCTCCGCATCTCTATGTATCGGGATGAATTGGAGCACTCCGACGTCCCAGCACGATTTCGTTTTCGTACCTGGAAGTGATTTTGCTGAAAAAGAAGGGATTTTCTCCTGGTGATGTCGGGATTGTGAGTCCTTATGAGGACACTCTTTCCCCCTCCCCGCTTGATCTACCCTCAGGCGAATCCTCCGATAGGGAATGTTGTTTATTTGTTTGGCCGGATTCATTAAATAGCTGTGTGATGACAGCAAACACACACACGTAAACACAGCTGTGTGTATGAGGTACGGATTCAAGAGCAATGCCATCCTAGTCAAAACACTGTCCTGAAGGGTGTTCCCTTTCATAAATGTGTGTGCTTGTAGGGGAAAAGAAACGGAACAGGGCGCAGATACGTTGTGGTGGTCCTTGGTGAAACCATTGAGAGAAGTTTGCTTCAAGGTGTTTGCGTCCAGCTCGCTCTGTGTTTATGAACAGAATAGAACTTCCGGCACCGAGCTTAAGGCTTGTATGTGTGTTTGTACTTTGTGTACCTTCATCAAGGACGACGACGACGACACAGAGTGTCAACAGTGGATTTATTTTTAACTGCTTGTGAGCTTTGGGAAAAAAGGAAAGGTTTCTTTAAATACACTTCAGGTGATGTGGGAGTGCGCTTCATATGAGTGAAATAAAACATAAGGGCAACTCTTGGATATTTAAGTCTATGGAATGATGAATCACTGCACAACGGGTTTATGTAACATCCAATATAACCAGGATAATTCACAGTATAAATTATTATCCCTCAAAGGCACTCCTTATCGCCTGCGTACACGTGACATTCTCACCACTCAATTTTCCGATAGTTACATCATGATTTTCCAGCACCAGCCACACTTTGTACCATCAACAAAAGCCGCCCCCTCATTCTGCTCCATTACTGCAGCAGGCACTGGCATGACCCTAATCTTGGCATCGAATTTGTAGTGTGCAGTGCCACCCTTCAAGCTAGTGGTGCCACTTCCAACGGCAAAATGCAAACGACACCGACGACTGACTGACCCGTAGAACAAGCCCACTCAATTTGACCACCCGCACAACAACAATATCCCCCCTTCTTCTTCTGTTGCCGACTGCAGCAAGCCCGATATCATTTATGCAAATGCTTACAGTGCAGAGTGTGACAATTTCCACGGTATGTCCAAAACGAGATTGTTATTTAAAAAATGCAATACCTTAATCGATAACCCGCTTCTACAATTTTAATGTTTATTTTTATTTCAATATTATGTATTGATGAAAAAGGACCACCGTGACTCCCCGTTCCACTATTGATGGTGTCTACAAAATCATAGTGTTTACATTCTATACCATCTCTGCCGGCGAAACAACCCGAGAGCTAGATCATTCCGGAACACACCAGGCATCAGGATCCTCCAGCAAGACCTGCAGGCCGTTGCACTCTTTGCCGCAGGATTCGGGTTTTTCGCCAACCCTCCCCCCGTTTAGGCAAGCCTTCCGCAGCGTTCCAATTCGGGCCACAGGATCGACATTCTTCTGTGGTTTCGATATTTACTATAGTTGGGTGTACTGTTGTGCATCTTCATAGCGTTTAAGTCGTGTTCTATCTGCACTTTTCACAGATCAGCAAATAGATTTGTTGGCGAACACCATTGTTGTGGCGCTGGTACTGACACCGAAAGGGCTGACTGAGTTGAAATACACCCCCTGAAGCTAGGGCGGTTTCGGTTGAATGATGTATTGGTGATGTTGTGGAGGTACTCCATCATAGTCACGCAGGTCACAGATTTTTCTATGAGTTTTCTGGGCAAAAAAAAAACTTGTTAAACGGGTGAATCTGGATCATACATTAACAACAAAAATCTAAACAGAAAGTAAACAATACTTTCAAAATGTATCCACACAAGATTGGTTCAGATTTTTGGCACCCATTGCAGGGCTGAGGGCTGAAACCAGGTGTACCGAACTATTATATAAACGCTTTAAATTTAAAATAAATTGTATACTAGCCCTTAAAAAGGTTTTTGAGAAGAAAAAAATATTAAGCTTATTGATCATTTTTGCGAAAAAAAAATTTCAGCATGAGTTGGGTGAAAGGCTAAGTTTTTATTCTTTGATGAGATGAGCTTTTTAGACCCATGTAGAGACTTTCTTAGTCAGGCATTTTTTTTTTGCAAAAAAATCTGGGGGGAATCTGTTATTTGAAAATGATACTCGCTGTCGTAATCTTAATTTTGGTGAGCAAAAAAAGTACTATTTTTGTCCTTCTAAGTTAGACATATTTTTTTATTGTGGTTTTGTGGAGCGTTTTAGCAGAATGCATTATTATGAATACAAAGAGATGAGTCGTCGACCGAGGACGAATCACTGATGAAGTCTGCAAGTAGTAGACGAAATACGTATCTGTCAAGATATTAAAAATATATAGCGGAATTTATTTGAATTTGATTTTTTGATTTTTTCAAAAAAATCATCAGTTTTTGCACCTTGAAAATACTTTATGAAGGAAAAGCACACCTGCAAAAAAATCGAAGAGCTGAGAAAATTTCCAACATTTTTCTTTTTTGACTAGATCATAAGTGAAATTTTCTTTTTATAAAAATAAATTCGGGATTCTTTAAATCAAGATGAATTTAATGAACGAACAAAATCATTTATTTTTGACATTTTCAATTGTTAAGCTGCCAAGCTTCCGTGGCCGTGAGGTTACGGGTTTCGCCTTGTAAGCGGTCGTGAGTTCAATTCTCGTACCGGGATGATGAAGTTTGAAAAAAAATTGTACCTGTCGGGACCAGTTTTCCCAAAAAATGGTTTTGTTTTCTGCTACACGAAGGGGAACTTAGCGAAAATGTTACGTTCATCAAAAGTTGTTTACAAATTACATATTTCTATGAGCTAGAGATTACCAACAAAGCTCATATTTGCACAAGACATACTCTGAAATGTCCTCTAGGCCCGGTCGGGATTAGTTTTGCGAAAACTTTAACCCTTTTCGAGAAATTTGAATTTTAGTAAAAAGTTCCCGGGTGATGCACTCAATCGTTAAATATTTAATTAAAAAAATAATATACAAGTTAGCTTGAGATATCTGTTGAGTATCTTACTTCTCCCCCTCTAAAGTGTCTTCGTGGTTTATGGATGGCCCCTTTATATGATATACAGCCTTGCTTCGGAAGAGACCGGTGGCGTACCGTAAGAATCGGTACAGCTTGGACTCTGATGTTGACCAATCTTGAGCAGAAGCGTTAAATACAATAAAAAATGTTTTTTTAAGCATGCTGTTTTAAAGTTTAAAAAAAATAATTTAAAAATCAAGCTCATTTTTCTGAAATTATCACTGTAGTATTAAATGTAGGTTATTCTTGCCATAAAAGGTTTCTTTTCCAATTAAAAGTAAAACACTTTTACCGATACAACGATTTTGTTCCATAAATGCATGGTAGTATCAAAAACTTTCCAACTTTTAAATTAAAAAGTTTGAACTTTCTACGAATATTCACCAACGCGAACTTTTAATCCAACGAACGATCTTTTTAAATTTAGAGTATTTTTTCTTTGTGTGAAATGACCCTTTGTACGACCACAAAGAGTTCAAAATGGATTTTTAAATCAATTTTGAAAAATTAACCTCGCGGTCCTTCTTGACAGAAAATGTCCTACTTGACAGCTCTTTCCAAGGGGACCATAGTTGATCCATCGAAAAAATGTTGTCTTGAAAATATTTTTTTTGCGTTAAAATGAAAAAAAGTGATCAGAAATGGTTTTTAATCGTGTTTTTTACCGTTGTACATAAAAATTTACATTGGGCTTTAGTACCCAATTTTGTTTATAGGACCTTTTCAAAAAAAAAACTAGAGAAATGAAGAAATTTACAGTCGAATTAAAAGTGAAAACTTTTAAATCAGAGAGCAATGACAAGAAAAAAACTTTTAATGTAGCAAATTTTAATAACTTTTTAATTCAAAACTAAGTTACTTTTGTCATGATCGTAATATTTTTTTGTGTGTACGACAAACAAACAAACATGCAGTTTGCCTGCATTTGTTTGTAGAAACGTCAGCCTGCATATATTAGGCTTTGTTTGCAAGTTTGCTGCAAACTAATGTGCGAGTTTGGCAAACTGTCGAACGAAAAAAAGGGCGATTTTGATTGCCATAGTTTAATAGCTCCTTTACATAAAGGATGATTTCTAGAGTTTTTTCTCAAAACGACTTATAAACCATTGTCTTTCAAATGTTTATAGGACCTAATCAAAAAACTCTAGATTTGAATAGGAATTAATTTGCTGTTAAAAAAATATCTTTTGTTTGGGAACCTCTGCTCAAACATGAGACAATCAGTAGTGGGTACAACTGTCATTGATATCATCGTCATCGTACCGTCATCGTTTGTTTACCATTATTAAAAGTTTGACGTTTGTTTACGTTTGAAAGCAAATTCTACCAAAATAGAGGCAACTCATGCGATTTAAAATCTAAACTAAAGTTTTTGTAACAATAAACTACTTAATTTCAAGATGTCCACATTCATCAAACGCAACGTTAAAAATAAGTTTGCCCGGAAACGCAAGCAATCTTCCGACTCGGGTAAGTCAACATTGTCCAATAAGTTATTGAACAAAATATTTACGTTGAACTTTTGGACCACTTCTCAGATGAAGCCGAAGCGGAATCGTCTTCGGTTGTGGTCAACCACGAGCGCAAGAAAAAGTCCAACCCAAACGTCCAGAGCACCTCCTCGCTGAAGGCCAATCTCAAATCGAAGAAGGAGAACAACTCCTCCGGAAGTGACTCCGACGAAGAGGGTGCCGGAAGTTCGTCAATCGGCGTGAGCTATAAATCGAATCGCTGTGCTGGCCGGGCCGGGCCGCAAGATCAGGGTGCCACCGCCGAGCTGGAGATTGAAACCGACAAAGCTCACGATGCGCAAGCGATTTACGAGAAAAGTTTGGAAGTGAACCGCGAGCTGGAGGGAAAGGAGGACGACAAGCTGTACCGGGGGTTGAACAATTACACGCAGTTCTACAAGAAGAAGGACACCGCGCAGGGTAATGCCGCGTCCGGTATGGTGCGGAAGGGACCGATCCGGGCGCCGGCCAACATCCGCTCGACCGTTCGGTGGGACTACCAGCCGGACATTTGCAAGGATTACAAAGAGACGGGATACTGCGGGTTCGGCGACAGCTGTAAGTTTTTGCACGACCGCAGCGACTACAAGCACGGCTGGCAGATGGAGCAGGAAACGTCAGGGACGGGTGGAACCTACGCCGGGGACGATTCGGACGGGGACGACACCAAGTACGAGATTCACTCGGATGACGAGGAGCTGCCGTTCAAGTGTTACATCTGCCGGGAGAGCTTCGTGGATCCGATTGTGACCAAGTGAGTTGGTTTAAGTGTTTTAGAAATTGGTTCAAATTCTAACTCAAACAATTTTGTTTTACAGATGCAAGCACTACTTTTGCGAAAAATGTGCACTGGCAAATTACAAAAAGTCGACGCGTTGTGCGATTTGTGGAGTTCAGACAAACGGAATGTTCAACCCAGCGAAGGAACTTATCGCTCGGTTGAAGACAAGAGAGATCAATGAGGAAAACGGTTCGGACAGTGATTAAAAGTTGAATGCGCTAATAAAAGATATTAAATTGATTTTTGGAATTTCCATGTATAGCTTGAAAGAAACACTTTTTTATTTGATTTAAACGCTTTATCTTCCATCGGATGAGTTAGTAAAATGTCGGTCCCGGCCTTGGTTGTTAGGCCGTTAAGTCATTCCAGGTGTAGGAGTCTTCTCCATGCCATAAGTACAAACAACACACCAAACCAAGCCTACTCCGGTGGAATCGCTGGCGGCGGTTGGACTCGCAATCCAAAGGTCGTCAGTCCAAACACTGGAGTGGAAGGTTCCTTGGAGTAAAAAAAGGTTTGGGTGCTCTCCCCATTCAAGCCTTCGGACTCCAAGGTTCGAGCAGAAACTTGCAATAGAGACCACAAAAGACCCGGGGGTCGTTAATGTGGATGGTTTGATTTTTTTGATTTATCTGGAGGGTAAGATTGGGTCATACAAAAATGCTGAGATTTCTATGACCCAATCTTACCCCTCAGACTCAATGTCACTCCTGCTGACGGCAATCATCTAAATGAGTTTTTAACTTTGAATTTGACCATAAAAATTTTGCCAAAAAAAGTAGTAGATACCTATTTGAAATTATTAAATCAGGGGAAATTCTCGTATGTTTGGCAGGTTAAGCTCTCGCTCCTAACTCTATCCAGTTAGCTGATTTTCACTATTCAAATCAAAATCAAATTATTCGCTCTACAGCATTGCCTTGGCGTTCTCGATTGCGAGATTCCTACTCGAAACTAGGTGTTCGAAGGCTTGATTGTTGAGGCAATTGCAAACCTCTTTTTACACCTTAGCTTCCATCCACCCCGGGATTCGAACTGACGACCTTTGGATTGTTAGTCCAACTGCCTACACTGAAAGAAACCAACATAGCAATCTCAAGTGTTTTTTCACGTGAGAGTCTCCAAAAATCAACACAATAAATTCACGTGCTTTTCCTTTGACCCACACATGTTTTTCATGTCAAATGGATGTGAAAATCATTCAAAATCAGCTGATCGCTATCGAAAGACCTTTCACTCTTCTTTCGCATGCTATTCACTTCATATTCAAATGAATTTCACTTAGATTTGCCCCATTCGACATTTCCTTTAATTTCGAAGTGAAAAGCACGTTAGATTGAAATGTTTTGGTTTTGAGGTGCGTATGGCTAAAATTCTTCATAAGTAAGATGGCCACATACGATGATGGTGCAAAGTTTGCTTTTCGGATTGAAAAGCTCCTTTTTGCTAACAAATTACCTAGTTTTTTTTTCTATTTGTGCGCTGATGGTAAGTAAAAACCAGAGAAACCCATCATTGAATGAAATTAATGCGGATTGACTTTATTTTTCCAGAAAATCGGCTACTCCGATCCGGAGCTGTTATCCCGGACGAAAGATTGCAAACGGTGTTAGTCAAGATTGGTCATGGACATCAAAGGCGGGCTTCGGATCCGCCAGCTGCCGGATCGAGAAGTGTTTGAGGTTGTCGGTGACGATACATCGGCCCAGCAGGGCTTTCTTTTTGAGCGCCTCGATGGACACAGCTCAGCACAACGCCGTCGGGACCTGGTCCGAACACTTCAACGCTGTGTAGCAGAGCAAATGTAATGCCAGTGAAGTGAAATGTATAGTTCAATGTTATGTATCCAAGAAGATGTTTGGTTTTGAAAATAATAAATATATATGTTTGAAACCGAGGTATAAATTTAATGTAAAAAATAAAGAAACCCCCTCTCACCGTTTTAAACACCTGAAAACCAATGGAAATCCGGTCGATTCAGACTACAAAATCATTTAACATTAATGAGAAAAGCATTGCAAATTCATAAGCGTTGTCTCATGAAGTTAACGTGTTTTGCTTTTGAATATACCGGGTCGCGCGATGAGAATTTTCGATGTGATTTGCACATGACATTCACATGCCAAGTCGTATGGGGCAGATTCACGTGTGAAACATGTGATACTGCTATGTGCCTTTCTTTCAGTGATATACCAGCGACTCCACCGAGGCAGGACCCAGGGAGACGACTCCTACACCTGGACTGAGCTAACGACCTAACCTTTAGGTTAGACCGGGACCAACATTTACTTCCCCGTCCGACGGAAGGCGTGATCAGACAAATCTCGTCTCGGAAAATGCCACCAGGACCGTCTGGGATCGAACCCAGGCCGACTGGGTGAGAGGCAATCACGCTTACCCCTGCACCACGGTCCCGACTGACTATTTTTCACTATTTAAACATCTAATTTTGCAAAACTTTTGATAGAAACTTGCTGGCTCACTTCTTATTGAGCTATTTATCACTCGATTTCAGTTGAAAACGCTTTTAACACTGGAACGCCCAACGCATGTCCAACTTACACGGACGCCCAAGCCTCCCAAAACAGGTGGAACGGTAACTTCAACTCAATGGTTCTTGGGCATAACTCAACCAATCAAGATGATTCTTCTTTCCAGTGATTTGTTAGGATGTCTAGATGATTCTAGAACTTTGCAGAACTAAATTTAATCAAATCTGTAATTTCTGCGACCGAAAACATCGTTCCACCTTTTTTCAAAACGACTGCCTCCGCAGAATTTTTGGCGAATTTTTATTTACACGCGAAAAAAAAAGTTGGAACGATGTTTTTGATCGCAAAAATTACAGATTTGATTAAATTTAGTTCTGCAAAGTTCTAGAATCATCTAGACATCCTAACAAATCACTGGAAAGAAGAATCATCTTGATTGGTTGAGTTATGCCCGAGAACCATTGAGTTGAAGTTACCGTTCCAACTTTTTTGGAGCCTCGGGCGTTGGAATGTTAATTAGCTTTAATTGAATGTAAAAGTCCTGACCTGCCAACATTAGAGGCACGCTGGAATTAGATGCTGTTCCCCTACTTATAGTTGTTTCAAGTGATTAGGAATTCAGAAATAAAAATATATAACAAATTAAAGTTTAAAAACTTAAACTTGAAAACGAAAAATAAAAAAAATAGTAATGCTACAATTTAAAAAAAACAAAGAAATTATAAATTCATAAATATAAATTTTTAGATTTAACAATTTAGAATGCGATTAACCAAAATTTCAATTCAATTCGTGTTGAATCAACCAGTTCTGCTCCAGGATGTTACATTTGCAATTCAGAGATTTGGAGAACCTTTCAACTGAGATCAATTCATAAGCCTTTACAGGGAGGGTACATGTTTCTAAGTTTAGATTTTGCTAGCTGAGAGCTCTTTTAGGGAAAATAAATTTTGTGAAAAAACCCTAGACCAAAATTTCAAAATTCTAGAGATTTGAAATATTGAAAAACAGTTCGTACTCGATTAAACAAAGTTCTCGTCAACATTTAACGAATGAATTTACAAAATTAATAATTTAAAAATGTGTGAATTTAAAAAAAAATATAAATTTAAGAAATTAAGAATCCCAGAGATTAAAAATTTAAGAATTTCAGAAGTTTTGGAATCAAAAATTTAAAAATTTAGTATTAAAATTTTTTAGAATTCACGAATTTAAAAATTGATGAATTTTGAAAATTAAAAATTTAAGGATTTATGAAATTAATAATCCTCGAATTTTAGAAGTTTTGTGATTCGGAATTTAGGAATCTAAAAATTTAAAAATTTACGAATTTAGGAACTTAAGAATAAATATGAGAATTTAAGAATTTAGGAACATAAGAATTTGGGAACTTAAGGATTTATAAATTTAAGTGTTCAAAAAATATTAATTTAACAATTTAGGGAATTTTAGAATTTCAGGATGTAAGAATTTAAAAAAAAATTATTCAGGGGATCTAGGAATTTGAGAATTCAAGAATTAAAAAAATCGAATCAAAATTAAGGTTTCTATGTTAGACTTTAAATATTTAAAAAAAGTGTATTGCCCCCTCGACCTCGGCTGGATTAACACTTTAAATAAAATTTGTATCAGCCTTACTAAAAGTATCTAAATTTGAAAGGAATTTTTTTTTTAAAGAATAAATTTTCATTCTTTAAAGCATTAAGGAACAGTTTAACCCTTTCAGGCCTGAATTTTCAAACAAATATTTTCTTTTTTGGTAATGGGAAAATGATTTTAGGGACCATACGAAAATTAAGATTAGCTAAAAAAAAAAGATTGTTTTGTCATTTAGACCCATCAGGCCTGAAAGGGTTAATTGATTTAAGTTATGTTTAGCCATTTCGAAATGATTTAACCAAAAGGCGCATTTATCTTTGTTCAGACAAATCTTAATTATATAATCTGCAATTTTGTTTTAGCTATCAATGGCAGTGACACTGCAGAGTAACTTTAAATATTTTGAGAATGCCTGCATCTCTCAAACAAATCGCGAACTTCCCGAACACAGACGTAAAATGCAACTACCTATCCTACCGTCTTGTAGAACCATATGTTTTGAATTTTGATTGACTTGGCATAAGCTTCGATGTTAAAATATTTAGTGACGGTTTCAAACAAATAATGCTTGTAGCCGCGTTTCTATTAGATTCTCCGATGTAACCAATGCTGGCAATCACGGCAGTTTATCCGAGACACGCGTGTCGTTCATGATTGCTTACTCGTTGCTCTTCCCTTCACTTAAAATAATCTACGTAGGCCTAATAGATATGATGGTTTTTATCATCCCGTCTTGTGCTTGAATTCCGCGACGATTTCAAAATTATATTCCTGCGAGCGAGCGCCCAGTTTAATTTAAAATCTAATCTTAAGATTTCATCAATGCATCGCCATAGCTAGCTCAAGCTTGTGATTTAGGCAATGCCAATGTATGATGTTTAGAAACAGATTATTGATTAATTGAGCTAGACCGACAAATCTACCAGTCTTAACGATCGCTCCCAAGTCCTGTTCATTTTTTTTTTTTTTAGACATTAGTGAGTAAATTCAAACTTTTAAACTGTTGACAATAAGACTCTTTCCTTAACGGCAGCACGCCAAAATTGTAGAAAATTCGCACACACTTATTCGTTTGGCCTAAAATTTCTCTCAACTGCTGTTCTCAAACTCTTCTTTGTCCGACCCGATTGGTTTTTTCTCTGATTGTTGCGCCCATTTCTTCCTCTTTTCCATATCTCGTTTAAGCTATGAGCAAAGCCACCAATACAGCTCATTTATAAGATGTGGGACATTTTTACTAAATACTCACCTTGAAAGTCGTTTGTTTTCTGCAAATGTAAGTTTTCAGTTAAAATTTATTTTTTGAGTGAGTTATTTTTTTTTAAGGATGAATTTCAAAAAATATAAAACACGTGTTTATTAATCAAGGATTTTATGTTTATTACATAAATATACAACTTTATTATCTCCTGTATTCCTCAATCGGCCAAGCGTTGCTTCTTTATTCGACTCGCCATTCGTACTTGGTGATGAAGTTCCGGAAAACGATCCTGCTGCTCCTCCTAATATCAACCGCTGCCGATGATCCTGGCGAGAATTGAAGTCACACTAACTCTCCTCATGATTTTTTCTGTTTTGTTTTATAATATATGTTACAAAAATGGGCTAACGTTGTATAAAATTTCTCTAATAGAGTTAGGTTGCATTTCTACAGCGTCGTTTTTTTAGCTTTCTCTCTGCGCTTCCTCTAATACTCGAAAAAACAGCCTGCATCAACTGATCGAACGGGGGGTTTGCTCTTCACGGATTTTTAATAAACTCTAATAAATTATATTCTTTTCCATTTAGGGAGGTCGCTAAATGAGGGTGTGATTCATTTTTTTCTTGTGTATGATTCTCTATAACAGAAATATATAATGTATAATATAATTGATACTCTCTCCTCTTGTTCGCTGCGCTTCCAAAGTTTGTAAAAACACTATTTTCAATATCAGAGTGTAAAACTTTGTTATTGCCTGGGTGCAGAAGTATTTTGCTCAATTTTTAAGTATGGAACATTTCATGAAGAAGGGGGATGAAAAAACTGGAAGCCAACAATTGTTCTAGTTGAACAGCACCGTGTTCGGGTCTTCGTTATCCATTTGCTTGACGTGTCGCAGCACGTCCTTTTTGGTAATCACGCCCAGGAGCCGGCTGGAATGCGGAGAAAAGCATAAGTTTCTAGCAAAATTTGAGGGGGGGCAATAAACTCACCCGTTGTGCGTGACCAGGGTTTGCCGCAGGCCCAGCTTCCGGAACATGTCGACGACCGTCTCCATCGGCGTCTGGTCGGTGACGGTGATGGGCGCCATGTCGAGGATCTTCTTCAGCTTGAGCGGCGACGGGCCGAGGTTTTGGACGGGTTGCGCCGACGTGAATATCACCGGCGACTGGCCCGCGATGCCGTCGATCAGGCGACGCGCGTTGGCTGTGTGAAGATAGGAGGAATTAGAATGGTTTTGGGAGAAATTATGGCTCTTACCTATCGCCAGGTTCAGATCCCTCCGCAGCACGAACCCGACCAGATATTGGTTCTCTTTGGACACGACCACCGGGTAGCCGTTGTGCTCAGTCTCTTTCAGTAGCGTTTCGATGTCGTCCACCGTCATCGAGTCCTGCGTTATCACGGACAGCGTCTCGTTGCGCCTAAAAATAAAAAGAAATCAAGAATTTAACATCATCCTTCCAGAAATGCATTCAAAGTGGTTCTTACTTTGGCTGCATCACATCCGCCGCCAGGGTGGTGTGCTGGAACTCGTCCTTGCTGTCCAAGAACGGATATCCGTTCAGCGCTATGTGCGCGTCGTAGATGCCCTGCAAAATGTAACGACTTGAAACAATGGCCAACAAAATCAACCGGAAATTGCATTACCTGTCTGCCGAGGGCATCGCCCACCCACTTGGACGCCATCGCAGCCGCCATCAGGGGCACGATGTACCGCACACCCCCCGTCAGCTCGAACATGATGACGACCAGCGACACTGCAAGTGTTCAAGAGTTATTTATTCCAGAAGACCTCATCAAATCCCATTTTCAAATTCCCGACTAAAGAATGATTTCAAACAAAAAACTCTTTATAAAAAGTCAATATAAACCATACAAAAAAATCTAAAGGAATTTAGAGAATATAACACTATTGACAATTTTCGTAAAAACATAAATTTAACAACAAATTCCTTTAAAAAACCTAAAAAAATTGAAGCACTAATTATTTTGATTCCGATTTAAAACATAAACATTTAGTCTTTGAAAAATAACTGAAAGCTAAATAGTACAGCAATTGTTCGGTAACTTGTCGAGAACGTAGCCCAGTCAGCGAATGCTGTTCGCTAACTGGGCTGAACGAAAAATAACGAGGGGATTACCGATGCATAATGTTTTTTGATGAAATATAAAAATAAAAGTTACTCAAATTTATTTACAATGATTACTTTTCTTATTTTTTTAATTGGGTCCTAAAATGAAGCTTAGATTGCTGATATTATTGTTAACAGCGATAAAGCTTATTTTTCTGAGTACAATGACCCTTTATACGACCACAAAGAGTTTAAAATGGGTTTTTTAATCAATTTTGAAAAATTAACCTCGAGGTCCTTCTAGACAGAAAAGCTCCTACTTGACAGCTCGTTCCAAGGGGACCACAGTTGATCCATCGAAAAAATGTTGTCTTGTCAAACAATTTTTTTTGCATTAAGGTGAAGCCGTTGATCATTTTCGGAGATAATTGATCATCACTCTGAAATATTCTGTACAAAATTCAATTTAACGAATTTCTGCCCCAAAATGAATCAGCATATGCCGGTTGATGCCTTCTTTAAGCCACTGAAGGAATTTTGGATCTAAATCAAATGTGTCTCAAAATTTATATAATTTTGTGGAACAATCATTGACGTCCTAGTTGGCAGTCATTGATTAATGACGATTTCCATAACTTCGCAAGGAATGGGATAATCGTTACCAAAAGGAATCAGCATGTGTAGGGCACTATTCTAAACAACTTGTAGAAGGAATTTTGTCAAAATATTGATAGCGACGCAAAATTTATATCATTGAACGAAAAATCATGGCAATGATGGAAGTCTTCACGTTAAAATGAAAAAAAGTGATCAAAAATGGTTTTTAATCGTGTTTTTACCGTTGTACATAAAAATTGACATAGGGCTTTAGTACCCAATTGTGACTTGAAATTACATAAAAGTTTGAAAAAGTTTGTTTTATTTGTTGAACATGATTTTTGCATCCATTAACCCTTCGGTGATTTCGGTTTGTTTTGATTTTTGGAAGTTTGTCTGCTTTTTAACTGGGCTACGGCCCAGTTATCGAGCGCCCAGTTGAAAAGCAGCCCAGTTACCGAACAACTACTGTATATGTAATTTCGATGATTATTTGTAAAATTGCCACAAGTATAGTTTTTGATACTTCGTTTCAACTGGAAACGACAGGAAGTTAAAGATAACGAAATTTATAATTTTATTCATTTTTTAAAAAATGATTGCTGTTAAGAATCTCTCAAATAATTTTAAAAATTTCTAGGAATTCATAATTTTTTTTTGCTGAGTTTCTTTTTGAATTTTGTTATTGCAGTTTTGAATTAATGTTGATTTATCTAGTTGTCAGTATTTAACTGCTTTATAAGATTTTATGTTTTACCACTTATTTTATGTGAAATGTTTGAAAGAAGAAATTCTATTAAAATATTTGCAATAACTTAAACCAAAATTTGTTGGATTTATTTTTTATAAATTTAATATTTTTTCACGATTTTAAAACGATGTTCGTTCCGAATGAAAAAAATGGCAAAAAATGTAACACATTTTTTTCATTCAGAACGAACATCGAATGGATTTTTTCAATATTCAAGTTTCCCGATAACTGAAAATCTAGCTTTATCTTAAGTAATTTACCTATATATACTCACAAATAATTCAAGGGAATCATTTCGGAAAAAAAATATTTGAAATGAGTTAATGAATATAGTTCAACAATTAAACATATTTACCGCAAAAAAAAAACATTGCCAAACTCAAGTTGATTTTTTTTAATCAAATATTCAATCAATGTGAATCAATGTGAAACAGAATCGTATGAATCGTCAAAATTAGGCTCAATTTTTATGTTAATTTTTCATTAACTTTGTTGTTGTATTAAGTTAGAGTAAGAACAAGAGGTAATGTTTAATAAACAAAAATAAAAAAATAAAAAAACTTGATCAAAAAAAAAAAAAAAATATATATATATATATATATATATATATATATATATATATATATATATATATATATATATATATATATATATATACAGGGCTGCGGAGTCGGGTCATATTTCAAACGACTCCGACTCCGACTCCGACTCCGGCTTTCTCAGATTAGCCGACTCCGACTCCGACTCCGGCTCCGGCTTTCAACAAATGGTTGGCTCCGACTCCGACTCCGACTCCGGCCTACCAACTCTAGCCGACTCCGACTCCGACTCCAGCTTTCAACAAATGGTTGGCTCCGACTCCGACTCCGACTCCACATATTTTTAAATGTTTCAAAAGTTAGTTAACTATTATTAGTTAATTATTTTTAAAACATTGATAAATAGGATTATTTGAATACTCTCTAAGCGTCATGTTTTTCTCAAGAAAAATAAGTTAAGTAAAAGTAAAGTAAAGTAAAGTAAATAAACGGAAAAAAAGTTTCTAGGTTACAAGTTTTATACTTTATGGAAAAAGAAATCAAAAAATATCTTCAGTTTTAGAGGCATTTTGAGAAGAACAGTTATGTAAGTTAATTTGGATTTATTTGCTTAACCTCAAATTTGAAAATATTTTTTTCAAGGTAATAAATTTAAATTTTAAATTATTATTTTTGGAAGAATAACTAAAAGAAACCTGGCCTTAATGATCTATTGAACATAAAAATTCAATTTGCTCACTTTCAGGCTGACATTTGTAAGAAGCACAGTGACAGGCACCTTGTTTTTAAAATGACAATTTTAAACGAAACATTTTTTTTTGTTTTTTTAAGACGTACATGGACATCACGGCTGAAGGAGATTATTATTGCAAATCAATGTAAAAAACGAAACTATTGGCACTACGCCCCCCGGGGCATGGCCTTCCTCTAACGTGGGATTTCTGCTCCAGCGCCTCTGACGAGACAGGAGAAACCGGGACCGACGTTTTACTTCACCATCCGATAGAAGCTCAGTGGATAAGGCGGGAATCGAACCTGCGTCTCATAGCATCATCGGGATCGGCAGTCGAAGCCGCTACCCCTGCGCCACGAGACCCAAATCAATGTATCTAAACAATTTCTTCGTGAAAAGTACGCTTAAGATGTCCTTTTCAAATATCTGTGAAATGGAAAATATTTTACCCTGGAAATTTTTAATTTATTTAAATTTTAAAATTTTATATACTTTAAAAAGGAGGCGCACGATACTTCGTGAATCTTCACCTAAAACAAAGTTTTATGAATGATCTTGCGCCTCCATCGAAATATATGAAAAAACTTAAAATATAATAAAAAACAAATATCCACAAGTAAAATATTTTCTAGGTCACAAATATTTAATTTTTTAAGGTACATTGTTATGCAATGATTATCACCTTTCGTCATATTGGCGTGGGACCTACAGTTTGAGAAAATTCGTACCAGTTGATAATATTTTGATTTTGTTTTTTGTATAATATTTGAAAAATAAATTAAAATCCTACATTTTGTTCTATAAATTTTTTTATTAGTTCATTTTTCTCTGAATTCTTGAGATTTGGTTTTTTTTTTGCAACGATATCAAAATAGTTTAACTAAAATCAACATCAACAATCAATGATTAATTCAAAATTTGTTGCAACTTCTTTTGATATTTTTTGTTAGTTTCAATTATTCAAATGCAACATATTGATTTTCTTGTACTTAGTGATAAACAAAATGCGCATGTTGAGTTCCAAGTAAGAGATTGTTATTATCGTTGATTATTTGTTACAAAAGTTAAACTGTCAGTGACTCTTTTTCGATTTGCAAAAACAGTGATTACTATTTTTAATCTTAATATGCTATCGGGGTAAAAGATGATTGTGTGTGTACTTTTTTTTAGAAATATCTGGATGAAATTTGGTCAAATCTGAATTGAAAGGGCACATAAATATAGGCAAAAGGAAGCATTCAAGAATCAATTAGATATGTCTGACTACATAACCAATATTTTTTTAAATTATTTTTTAAATTATGATGCTACATACTTGGGTAAGAGGTTATCATTTAGTGATTATAGTGTACACTCAGAAAAAAGTACTGGCAAAATCCATAAGAACATCTTATGACCTTTCGACATCAGGATTTTATTCGGATGTCATAAGATTTTCTAATGGCTGGGAGGGGAAATTTGACAAAGCCGTCAATTAAGATTTCCATTGAGTTATCTTATGACATTCATAGATGGAATTGTGTACAGAATATATGGCAATGCTCATGGAGATTATAATAATAAACATTGTTTTTTATACCCATTTTTTCTTATTTTTAATTGAATGAAAACAAAAAAATATTTAAATTTAAACGTATATATTTTTAAATTATGGTAATACATATAACCAAACTTCATTTCCTTCCGCTGCTCGTCGTCCCGTTAGTTTACGCAGCCTCCGGTTTAATCGTCTTTTGCTGGTGATTCGGCATGTTCTGCCGGATGGCCACCACCTTCGCATTAATCAAACTCAATCAAACTTAAACCTTCGACCGCTGCTCGGAACCTTCCTCACCGATGCTATTCTCCGGATCCTTCTGAAGGATGCTGGGGAGGGCCGCCGGCGGAACCAACGGGCATTGATATTTCCTAAAATACCAAAACAAAATATTCAACTTCGAACCAAAACCCACGAAACACCCGCCACAGAACTTACCTGTGTCTTGGAGGTCGCGGTAAAACTCATAGCGGCGGCGGCAGCTTTGGGAAGTAGTTACCGGAACGAACTACGGGGCGATTTGGAGTAGCGAGCGTTTAAAATTGTCTGCTCGATCCGTCCTTTCGCCATCTTGAAATGTCAAAAAAATTCACACTAGCATCATACGCGAAAACCATTGAAAAATTACAGATGAATTCCATAAGAATTTCTTATGAAGTCCATAGTCTATCAACAGTGGACCAAATACATAAGTAAAGTTTAGATATAACCATATGAGTTTATAGTGACGGTCATAAGATTGTCTATGAAAATCGTGAGATCTTAGTGGATACTTAAATCAGGCAGAACATAAGATGTAGTCTTATGAAAATCTTACATTCTTTTTCCTCAGTGTAATAACACAATTAGACCTTTTCAATCACAATAAAAAGCTTCAAAAACACAATGGCATCTGATAAATCAATAAAAATATAAGATGTTTTGAAAATTAGCCTGTTCTATAGGAAATACTGAACAATAAAAAAAACATGTTTTTTGCTGAATTTAAGATAACTCCGGCTCCGACTCCGACTCCGGGTTATCAGAAATCCTCGGCTCCGACTCCGACTCCGACTCCAGCTCTAAAAATTTAGCCGACTCCGGCTCCGACTCCGACTCCAGATGTTAGAGTTTTGACGACTCCGACTCCGACTCCGACTCCAGGTCCCCAAAAAGACCCGACTCCACCGACTCCGGCTCCGACTCCGACTCCGACTCCACAGCCCTGTATATATATATATATATATATATATATATATATATATATATATATATATATATATATATATATATATATATATATATATATTGTAAAATTATGTGTCAAATACATCCAGTGTTTATTAGTATTTTAACCCTCAAAAAGAATTGAAATAGTTAAACAAAACCATAAATTTAAAGTATGTTACTAAAGAAGAATTGAGTTAATTTAATTTTGAAAATTGATCAAAATATTACAAAATTTTTCAAGAATTTGAAAACAAATCAAGCAGATATGCTTGGGATTCCTGACTTTAAACGACTTTCTGACAAAAAATCACAAATGCTCGACTTTTTCCCGATTCTTAACGGATTTTGGCGAATTCCCGATTTCCCGACTTGAGGGGCCGCCCTGCTAAAAACGCATTACCTGTCATTCGAGTGACACCGCCCAGCACGGCGGCCGCTCCGACCATCGCGTACAACCCGGGCGTGATGCAGTCGTCCCCGGTCGAACACTCCCCGGAGAAGATCCAGATCTTTGGATAGTGGTAGGCCAGCTGTTCCATTCCTGCAACGCGTAAAATCATTTAATAACCGCTCGAGTCATTCTTGGAGAGCCCACTTACCAATTCCCACGATCCGCCCCATGATGGCACCGAGCGCCAGCGACGGAATAAATAACCCGCAGGGGACCTTCATGCCGAACGTGAAGATCGTCATCACCAGCTTCATCGCCAGCGCCAGCGTCAGCAGCCAGATCGCTTTGTACACGCCGGGGCCGGCCGCCGCAATCTCGATCGCCGAGTTGACGTCCGTAAAGTTGCGGTTGTAGTCGCTGAAAAAGGGGAAGACAAATCGAAGATTAAAGCTTGTTTGAAGACGTGCTAATTACGCCGTACGCACCACAGATAGTCACGGTTGGAGATTCCGCACTGGCTAAACAGCAGATAGATCAGCTCGCTGGTGTTCATGCGCGTGTAGTGGTTCGGGTAGGCGATGACGGCCGTGATGAACGTCACGACCAGCACTTCCGTCACCGGGTACTGGCCCAGTTTGCTGTGCTTGCGGAACCGGCACCACCACAGGTTCGCTTTGATGAAGAGCGTCGCGATGCAGCCGCCCATAATGCCCAGCCCGATGAACGGAACCAGCTCGAAGAAGATCCATGGCTTGTTGTACTCCACGTAGAACAGCACCGAGTGCTCGTTTCCGAACGGATTGATCGATCGCAGGATGAACGCCGCAATCAACGCGCAGAAGAACGACCTCCAAAGCGTCTTCAGCGGGAAGTAGTACGAAACCTCCTCCAAACTGAACAACACCCCACCAATTGGTGCGCCGAAAGCAACCGAAACTCCCGCCGCAGCAGCAGCCGAGATAATCTCACGCTTCTTGGCCTCGTTCCGGCCGTACTTTGGAAACAGATACGACAATATGTTGCCGATACAGCTCGCTATGTGCACCATCGGCCCTTCCTTGCCCAAACTAAGCCCCGTCGACACGGCCAACATCAACCCCACCGACTTGATGATCAGCGTCCACTTGCCCAAATAGCTCCGGATGATGAACCCGGACAGGATGGTTTTAATCTCCGGAATACCGGACCCGCACGCGTAGGGCGCAAACATCCGCACCAGCGAGGCCGCCAGCAGGGCAAACAAAAGTGCCCACGCGATGTAGAAAAAGTATGATATGATGTACGCCCCAACGCCCTCCCGCGACGAGGTCAGAATCTCCGCCCACGTGTACCACTGCGAGCAGTTCCCACTCACGAAGCTCGTCTCGTTCGACGACCAGCAGCACTGCTCCCGGTTCAGCCAAAACGCCTGCGGACAGATCCCAAACTTCAGATCCGTCATCCAGCTGGCACCGATGTCGATCACACCGGCCACGCACCCCGTAAACAGGCCCACCAGCAGCACGCACACCCACCCCGACGACGCGTCGTGCGCCCCCTTGATCAGATCCCACAGCGAGTCCTGGCGCTTCTTCACGATGTACCGGTGCCGCATCCGGTCCCGCGCAATGTCCCGCTGCCAGTCGATCGTGTGGAAATCCTCGTACTGCCCGATCCCGGGAATGTCGTCGCTGGTGTCCGTCATCCCGGAGAATGAGATACCTGCAAGGCGAAGAAAAAATACATCAAACAGGATTCAAACACCTTCAACAAAAAAATATAAAATCTGTTAGTAGAAAAAAGGTTCGAATGATTGTTAGTTGAAAATTTCGGAAGGACTCGAATCACAAAACACGCAATTGAAGCAAACGGGTTTTACCTTCCAAAAGGCCGGAAAAGGACACGGCG
The DNA here is from genome assembly GCF_016801865.2 of Culex pipiens pallens. Lineage (NCBI taxonomy): Eukaryota > Metazoa > Arthropoda > Insecta > Diptera > Culicidae > Culex > Culex pipiens. The sequence continues at coordinate 56,443,592 of NC_068939.1, forward strand.
ACAGAATCTGTACCGGGTGGTATAGAATAGGATGTTGAAATACGAGCAACTTACTAACAGTGTTGTAGGACAGTGAAGCTTATACGGGCTAAATGAGGCGAACTTTACAGGCAAAAACAAATAGATTTGTTCTACCTAGTTGGGAATCTCCAGTCAAGTATGGATAAAGAGACTTTTATTTGACCCCCTTCAAAATTCTCGGAAATGTTCCAGGCTTGAAGACAGTGTGCTTTAAATTGTCCATGTGTATAAATATCTTTCAAATGTTCATAACTCAAATACAACGAAAAATTGTTTTGTTCCAAAACGAACGGTCCAATTGCTTCTGGAGAACGCTTTTATGACCTTTTGAAAAACTTTTACTCGATTATCCGAAGGCCTCGGAAAAATTTCACTTCGGATAATCGAATCACGAATTTGTTTTTATAAAACCTTATTTTGAGTTCAATTTGATTCATTTTTAGGTTATAAACCTTCATGACTCTTCGAAAGGGTAATTTAAGTTTGGTATTTTTGTATGGATGTTTCTCAGAATTGTATGAAAATGCAATAATAAACTTCCTGTGGTTTATGCTTTAGGCATTAAACACGTTTTTTATCCACATTTAGGTGGTTGATGCCTTCCACACATTCATTTAGTAAATTCACGGCATCAAAAAAGTGTATAAAAATCACTTAAGTGCTCAAAACCTTCGAAAGGGTTGTCAGATTTTAATTGTTTTGACTCTTTGGAAAAGTCCCATGATAGGTCGTATGGTAGATCCAAACAACGTTATTGCCAATTTTGCACCTAATTCGACGCACAGCCAGAAAATATTCACACCTCAAATATGCACACATCAGAATGCACACACCCTCTCCACCCCGCTTGCCTACTATAGTTAGTGTCTAGGGTAATTTTACCCTAGACACTAGCTTTTAAGCTATCATCGATTTGAAAAAAGCTTTCAGGTGTGTGCCTTAGACAGTTCAAGAGTTTTTTTTTGAAAAGGTCCTATAAACAAAATTTTAAATTTTAGCTTTTTGGGTGTTTTTAGAACCGCCTTGAGTCAGGGGTTTTCAAAAACACCCAAAAAGCAAAAAGTAAAAATTTTGTTTATAGGACCTTTCCAAAAAAAAAAAAAAAAAAACTCGAGAGTTCTACTGTAGTTTGAGGTGTGTACAATTCCAGCTCAAATCAGGATTTTTTTCTGGCACTTTTGTACCCTACCCTCTCCGATTTCAATGAAACTTTTTAGACATGTTATCTATAGACTTCCAATACATCAAAATTTTCACAAGAGTCTGGCCTACACGCCTCGTGTGTCCAAATAAATCGCAAAAATGGTATATGTGCCTAAAAAGTGTCCTTAATGCATTTAAATAGTCATCAAAAATAAAATAAATTCAAATGCTTGGAAATCTATGACCGTAAACCTTCGGACGAATGATTCACCCGACATTTTGTAGTGGAATAGTCATACTTGAAGCCTATTGTATGGGTTTTTGCCCAAATTTGCCCGAGACTTTGTATACCGAGCTCGAAAACTAGCTAAATTATCACGAAATCTTGCTATAACTCATCACATATAGCTCCTATCAATTTGGCGTCTTCGACAAAGTTGTTTGTTTTGATATTACTGACAACTCTTCTGAACATTTTTTTTTTTTTTTTGTTTTTTTTTGCGGATCGAGGTGGGATAGCCAGGATCAAGTCAGTCCAAGTCCGGTTGTGTAAAGGAATGGTAATGGTCGTGTCAATCACATGCGGATCGCTCGCACTCCATGGGAGCGGGGATTGAGGACATGATTGGGTAGGTTAAAATGAGATTGTGTTTGTGAGAGTATGTAATCGTGTAATGATGTAAATAAGCTAAATCGAAACTTCGTGCTCAATCGCCGCCCCCAATGTTCATTAAAAACCCCATTTGCACAAGCTTCCCAAAATCAGTGCTGTAGGTTTGAACTGTCGAGACTGTTAAAACCTACAGAACTGGCCCCAAGGAACTCGAGCAAACGGGGTACACTATCCACGCACCAACGGACTTTTACTACGTGACCCTTAACTGTTCCAACAAAAGCAAAATTATTAAAATGAATTCATATGTTGAGATTTAAACTCAATTAGCAAAGGTCATTATTTAAAAGAAGCAAAGAAACACACCTCGGGCAAAATTTTCCCACATAAAAAGGACTTATATAAAATGTTTTACAGTCTTGCAGTCTCCTGTCCTGTCACGTTCGTCAAAAGTCTTGTCAATTTTGCTGAAAATTAAAGTGGTTAGTGTTGCAGTTAATCGTATTCAACATGACCAGAAAAGGCAGGCCTGTAATACGATTATCATGCATGAGTACTTAGCTTTAAAGAGGACGACTCCGCAACCGCCGTCAGATGTCCTCGATCACCTTCGCCAGTATATGTCGCAATTGGCCACGAGTTTGTCCTGGTCGTCCTTTGACCAGCTCCGCGGTGGGTTTCATCATATCGAAATCGGAATTCCATTACACTACGCAACCCGGCCGCTAGGTACGCTCCAGTTGCTCCGAATTTTCCGACGTCAGGCAGCATTCGATCATTCGGTTCCGTCTGGATTTATTCTTCAAAACTGTGGCACTGTAAATATTCTTCAAATAACTAATAAAGAACTATTAATATTTCCAGACACCACTCGGCAAAGATCAATGTGTAACATCTTTGACTGGCGCTAGTATGGGGAACAAATGCTCCCCTGCTCTTTCCGTATTGGTAAAGTGCATTACAAGCCCTCCGACCGTCCCATGCTTTCCATGGGGGCAAGGTCCCAGCCGTGCGGAGGGACAACTCTTCTGAACATTGTTATCGTCTAAAATCAAAGTTCAACATAGTTTTAGTCAAAAAACTGTTTTTTGGCAGGGATTTATGAAAAAGGTTCCAAAACTGGTATTCAACGCAAAGATAGAGCTTTGGCGTCTTCGACAAAGTTTGTGGAAAGCCCTACAACTTTGCCGAAGACACCAAAGCTCTATCTCTTAACTGTCAAAAGTTAGAAATTCCATAGCCTGCTGTGATGAGTATTTTGAAAAACTAATTTCACCAAAAGTAGGCCATGACAACGCTGAACAAAGTTGTAGAACATGTCGAAGCACGAAAATGCTTACTTTTTGCTCTAATAAATTAAGTTCGTCAAAGCAGCCTTTTGAACCACTGTGAGTTGATAGCCTTAGTTATGAGCAATGCAATTTAGCTTATATCTATAAACCTATCCAGCTTTTTAAGCGAAAATGGCGTTCGAATGGTGAACGCCCGAAATGTCAAAATCGCGCAGTGGTACCAACATTGCGAAAAAAAGTGTGCCATGGCATGACAGTCACATTTTTTGTTTAATGTTGGTGCTACTGCGCGATTTTGACATATCGGACGTTCAACATTCGAACGCCATCTTCGCTTAAAAACCTGGATACATTTGTATTTGTATTTGTATCTTTATTTCAAAAATATACATAAGGGCAAGCCTTTTATCGTATACAGAGACATCATTAAGTTCGAATATGATAAAACTACAAACAAAAAAACATAAAACTAACTAAAAATTAGGTTAGAGTACATCAAATGATCATTGCATAAATAAAGAGAAATAACTTAACCTAAAAACAAATACATCCAATTTAAAAGCTGTCAAATGCAAACTTAGGAGAGACATACTATCCTGCATTTTTTATGAGTCTTTTTGTAACATTTTAAGCTATCTCCTCAAAAATTTTGAACGAAAAAAAATCGTGGCATCTTCTGGCGTGTATTTTTTATTCAGTGTTTTTTTAGAAAGCCCGTCCAATTTCCTACAAGTTTGTCTTTGAACACTTTTTGATACAATGCAACGGCTTCGAGATACAGCAATATTTTAATTTTAAAACACTTACGCCCTTATCCCCAGGATTCCCCAGGCAATTTTATGTGAAAAAAACTGACTTTTGACGAATTTTTGTTCAGCCTCTTTTTGCATGGCGATTTGTACCCTTTTTTGCCCACTTTACAGTGATCAAAAAGGTCTTAAATAGAATCTAGAAATGGGTTGACACCCTGTAGATGTGCCTCCCTGTCTTTCAACCATGTCAAAATTTCTTGGAATAAGTAGCTTAACAACTTTTCCTAAGACACCAACGCTTTAAACCAGTAGAAGTTAGGGCTTGGTTGACACCCTGTAGGTGTGGCACCCTGCATGTCAATAATTTTAAATAAAAGCCACATTCATATAGAACAACTTTTCCTAAGACACCATTTTGCTAGGTTGCTTCTTTATTACGTTATAAATTAAGATTTCGAAATATCTACCAAAGTACTGGAAGTGTTCGCAAGAACTATAATTTTCAGCACTTTTATTTTGAAATGCCCCTTTTAAAAACTCTGTATCTTTTTCCAGAAGCAAGATAGGGCCATATTTTCTTTGGAATAGTTCTAGAGGACATTCAGGACTATACTTCTACGGTGTTTGTTTTTAAATTGAGTGAAAAATGAAAATTATAAAAATCAAAATGTGAAAAAAAGGGTTTTGCCATACAAGTTTCCATAAAAATTTGAATCGATTTGTGGAAAGCCGGGTCAAATCCAATCGCTCCCAAATTTTGGAGGGTTGTTTGGGGGCCCAAATGGAACCGGAGAATGCCTGTTCTGATTGAAAATTGTCCATTTTGAAATTTTCCCAGACAACTTCAAGCCACCCTAATGTATATATTCTTACAAAAAACACCCTTTTTACAATCTTCCGAACTTTGTCAAAAATCTTATTTTTTTTGCATATCTTTTGAAGTACTTTTCTAAACTTCATAATATTAACTAGGGTCTTATGGAACCGCAAGACGAATCGAATGAGGCCAAAACGGTCCAAATCGGATCAGCCAGTCCAGAGATAAACGAGTGCATTTTTTTTTTGTGCACGGACTTACAGACATACACACGCACAGACATTTGTTCAGAATTTGATTTTGAGTCGTGAAGGTGGGTCTACGAGGTCGAATTAAAAAGTTCATTTTTCGAGTGATTTTATAGCCTTTCCTCACTAAGGTGAGGAAGGCAAAAATAAAAAAATCAAGGTATAAAAATCTGGATTCGTCACGCACACGGGATATGTCTTGAGTGAGCTAAAGTCGCGCTTCAAGTGCGCCAATTGTGGTGGTAAACACCAGCCAAATTGGAATCTTTTTCATTAGTCTTTACTGGAATTGCTGTAGCAAAATATTGTCATATTTTTTCAAATCGTAATCGTTATTTTTTTTTTCAAAAATGATGTTTCCGGTAAAATAAATAATCAGGATATTCCAGTTTAAGAGCCTTCAACAATTTATGTACACATGAAAAATGCTTTTCTTCTACACTCATAAAAATGAGTTCGCGTAAACGTGAACAGAGTTCATGCCAACGGGAGCCAGGAAGAAAACTGTTCAACTTTTATAGTGCATTGCACCATGAAAGTGAACAGTTTTCTTCCTGGTTCCCGTTGGCATGAACTCTGTTCACGTTTACGCGAACTCATTTTTTTGAGTGTAATGAAAAGTACGGTAATGGACATTATGTCGATCTGAGGTAAGAAAATAGCCAACTGTAGCATATGTTGGAATCTATTTTTACTTGTTGTTATGAACTAACTAATAAATTGAATATGCCAATTTAATTGCATAAACTGATGCCATCAATTACAGATATTAAATAATAACGTAAGATTTCTCAGTACCATAGTAGAGAGTCAAGCAGAAAATGTCACACATACCTTCGTGATCCGAGTGAAAATCTCGCCCAAATCTGGACGCGTGATGCGTGGGCGTCGTTCGCACTCCACCGTTATCGCTGCCACCACCACCGGCGTGAAGTCCTGCTGCTCCTCCTATCGAACCGGTGCTGCCACCCACACTGCTGCTGGCGCCCACTCCGTCCTCCCGGCTGCCACTTCCGCCACTGCCGTTCGACGACAAGTGGTACTGATAGTTGGGATTGCTTACGTTATTTGGCGTAATGTCGATCATTTCGTCGTCCGACGCAACCGACAGCGAGGTGGTATTTATGAAGCCTCGCTCATTAATCGGCGATCCAGTCGTCTGTAAGGGTGGGAGAAAATTAAGAAGAAGAACATATTTAATTGCGCAAACACATACTTGAGGGACTGGATTGCCATCCAATAAATTATTAATAGCTCTCGTTAGGTGTGTCTGGTGCAGAAAAAAATAACATTTGACATTAAACATCAATTTCCGAGTATCGGTTTCAAGTGCAGCGTAGTTCCAAAAATAGTTTCGCCAAATGGAATGGAAGCAGAGAATGTTACTCTTAACTATTTCCTTCAATTTGTAACCATCACTCAAAGAAGTAACATCTTGCAGACAATAATTACCCAGATTTTAACAACTCCTATTCAACCATATTTCGCACAATCACTCTAGCAATCAAGAAAAAAGTGCAGCAATCTTTCCGCTCCTACTAACCTAACACAACTAGGACAATAGAAATTTGCAGTCTCACGCTGGAACAGGACTATTTCACTCTCCTGCCCAACTGTGTCAGAGCAGCAAAGAACCAGCGTTCGGCCAGATAAAAATCAATAAAGCCCGCAAATGCGCATGTTCCCCCCTACAGTCAACGTGAAAGGTGTGTACTGTTCAGCAGTATCATACGGTGTGAAGCAGATAGGACGCATTACTGCAGCGGCAAAACGTTACATGTGACACTTTTCACATTGTTAACAGTATTGTAATAAGCCGTAATATGAAGCGATTATTCACTTTGCTGGAGTTTGATAGCGTTTGAGGAAAACAAAAGCGCGGCAATATCTTTGCCAATTAATTATTAGCTTTATTTTTCTCACTGAGGAAAGGCCACAGAATCCACTCAGAAAGTTGGATTCATTTTCAAAAAAATATAGCGATCAGTTAAGTACTTCAAAAGTAATGCTAGAAACTTGATTTTAGTTTTTATACAAACATATTTGAGGCATTTGTCTTATTACCGACTCTCCTATCATTATCCTTTGCCTTTTATTGTTTAAAAGTTTGTACAATCACTTTTTATTTTTTTGCCTGTTTTTTGATGATGATGTCATTCACTCTTGGGGCAATGACTGTCAATGAAAGTTCTGAATTCAGAGTCCAGAAATAGTAAATTGAAATTTAAAATTAATCACGATATGTAAAATGCTTCCACAAACTACACAAAGAAAACCATTTTTTGGTTGATGCATTCTGAATCAAGATTTGTATGTTTTTCTAAAACAAACATGGCCGACCGGGAATGATACCTTTTAGAACCTTAATATTGTATAATATATTATTCCATCTTCAGTTTAGTGGCAGTGGTGAGGGCACGCGGTTTCCTAGTGTTTTTCGTGTTGTGTCTTGTTCGCATGGAGTAGATGAGTCGATCGTAAGGAGCGTGGCCACGCGGTTGCTTTGTTTGTGTATAATCGCGATTTCGGGCGTCCATTTTGTGGAGAGATAAGTGCTTATTATTTTCTCGGTATCATTAGTCGATCGCGAGCAGCTTTTCGCGCAGCTGATGAGCATTTTCGTGCTGATTTCGAGTTTTTGTTTTGTTCTCTTTATATAGTTTTCAATAGAAACGGCTCGAATTTTATTCAGACAAGCAAGTCGAATTGCTTGACTAAGTCCTCCCTATATCATCGAAGATCGGAAGGCACGCCAGCGAACATGCTTTAGGGTTCATAATATCAAATCATTTAAATAAATTAACCATCTACTGCCCAATTTTCTTCGATTTTTCTAAAAAACAATCTTGTTTAGGAGGAAACTTCACTTCTCCTGTTTTATTGTTAGTATTTTAATATGCATTTATCTTGTTTGGTTCATGATTGTTTTTGATAGTAGTTGGCCTATTCTAATACCTCCTATCATTACATTTTGCCTATCTAATTTATTCATGTTTTTACAGTCATTTTTTCAGTTTTTTACTTGTTTTTCACATTTTTGACAATAGAATGGCACCATTAACATTTAAATTGTAAAAAATGCGTAAAGCGTAGTCTGAGACACTACAAAAATTACTGCACTGCACATGTTCGTATAAATGTCCCATATGCAAAAACAGCAAACTGAGAAAAACGCTAAACAAGTTTGTCCCACACATAAGGCTACGTGTTGAGTTTTCACGAAAAAACTGGATTTCCTCCTGATTTCTAGAACAAAGTACTGGATGTTATAGGCTCTTTTGAAAGAGCACACGATTTTGAACCAAACTGCATCAATAACTCAAATTTGACGAAAATGCATATGGGACATTTATGCGATCATGGGCAATGCATTCCTATAAAATATAGGAAATGTTAAATAGTAAACCATTTTTTTCACCCCTAAAAAAATTCTAGAGTTTTTTTTAAAGTTTCTATAAGCTATTGTCTTTGATATGTTTATAGGACCTATTCAAAAAAAAAAAAACTCGAGATATTACATTTTGAAAAACATTGGAAATGTCACAGACAAGTCAAACTTACAAACCTAAAATTTTCAAAAGAAATTAAGAGTTCTTCTTTCCAATGATTTTTAAAGATAAAAAATTGGTTGAAAATTTGATTTTTGGCGATTTTTCAGATCGAAGCCCGTCTAAAGGCGGGGTTAGGTTGTAGAGGGTTAACTGTATCTCCATCAGGTTGTAGAGGGTTGTCTTGTTTAAGGTTATTGAGCACAAATAGGACCCTCAAATGCCCGTAGTAAATCTTCAATGGGACGTAACTTTAGATGCGAACAAGCAGCAAATCGTTAATTGTGTGCTATCTTGTGACACGAAACACGACACGATACGACATTTTCAGGGATTGTTGTCCAATATGTCCAAAATGAAAACGTCAAAAATCGAAAAATGTCTGTAACTAAGGCAACATTCAATTAAATTTCAAAATTCAAGAAGCAGGTAAAACGACTCGAAAAATGCAATAAATGAGTAGAGCATCCCAATTGGTTAAATCTAAAGGGAGTTATTGGCATGTTAGTGAAAAATTGCACATTTTTGAAACTTAAATAAAAAGGTGTTTTACTAGATAACAACTCAATTCGACCTGTACCTTGTAGAGGACATCTGGGACTACCTTTAAGACTGAGAACGGTTTGAGATAAACAGTTAAACATATAAAATATACGCTTTTACTTAAAGTGTTCTTTTCAGGTGGAATTTTTTGCTCAGGAGTCCCCTTAGACCCCATTTTTCGATGATAATTTTAACAAATTTGAGGTCCAAAGCAAAAGTTGAAATTGAAATGAAAGTTCAAAATTACAAATTCAGAGTTTTTTTTTTAAAGGACCAATAAACAATTGTCTTTCATATGTTTATAGGACCTAATCAAAAAAAACTCTAGAAATTAACTTTTAATTAATTAATCTTAAATAAATCTAGATATTTATGGATTGTGCTCTGAAATATCTGCTCTCAGAAAAGCATTACATGTCTGCCCTGATAAGCTTAAATCACGCCTAGCCGGCCCCGGTGCAAGAGCCGCCACCGCAAGAGGTGCATCTTCGTTTGTATAGTGATAAAAGGAAGAATCCGCTCTTCTATCTGCAGCAGTACAAAAGCAATTGCTTACCTTATTTCTACCGACCGCCTGATACGTGGGGTGATCTCCGCTCAGCGGATGGCTGCCGACCACGGTTGATGATGTGGACAGGTTGTTCGCTCCCTTCAAAGGAAACTTTTCCATAGTAGGTACTGGTACACTACTTCCACGGGGTTACGCTCGCTGAGTTTACTGTTAAGACGGTGGCGGCAATTGCGCGAGAACGGGTTTATCAACTAGCAATGATAACGCCATGCATTGTATATGATTGAGTTGATGCACTTTTGCAACTTTCGGGTGGGCGGAAGCTGCCGCCGCTGCGGATTTTCACACGGGACCCGCGAAACAATCACGAAACTCGAGCTGACACGTAGGTGACAATCGAGAGATCGTAACGCACAAAGAATCAATCAAGCGAATCAACGAAACGGCCCACAAATTGATTAGCACTTTCAACACGTCGCAAATTGCTCAAACTTTTCCTCGGAAGTGACTTTCCTGCCAGAACCACCGTCCGAGGGTTAATGATCAATGATGATGACGAGATCTTTACGATGCATCAAAAACAATAACAACAATAAGAAGAGGCGAAGAACATCCTCTCTTTTTTCCTGCTGCTGACCCAAATTACGCCCCTCACGGTAAACAAATGGTATCAAAAATATCACAATTACACGGACGAGTACACTAATCACACCGATAAGTAGAGTTTTTGCACACAAACGCGATTGTTTTACCGTTTTCAACACTGTTTTTGCATGACCGACCGACGTCTCTGGTTTTCTACCTTCACCGATGGAATTTCAATCACTCTGAATGACAACCTGTGCAGTGTGACAGGAACCTTGGGGGAGGGATTCGAATCACGTGACGAATAAACATTTATTTTTTTTATGAAAATCTGGAAAAAAATTAAATTGAAACAACAGAAGAAAAGTTATAATCGAGTTATAATATTTAATAAAATAAAAATTTCATGGAAATTAACATTCAGCTGTATATAAAAAGAATAAACCGAAGAGCACAAAACGTGGAGTTACGTACTTACAGAATGACTCCATTATAAATATCATTGTACCCACCAGACACTCGCAAGCACTGGGTGGTGGGTGCTTCTTTCGAAGTAGGGTGGACTTAATTTATTTTCATTCAATCATTTTATTCATATTTGAGGCTAAAAAGTTCTGATTTGCATTGTTAGTGATTCAGGTCGCTCTCTTCATCTAAAGTAACTGTTCATTTTGTGTGTACTGGCTGTACACAATTACGTTACACAATTACAGTTTGGATTTTTAAATCTTGACTTTTTTTTGATAAGGTCCTATAAACAAATGTAAACATTGAGTGTATCCCGCTTACTCCGATGGACTTTGACATAAGGTGTGAAAGGGATACACTCAATGTTTACATTTGTTTATAGGACCTTATCAAAAAAAAGTCAAGAAATGCTTTTACTGCCGTTCTACGCATAATTGTCCCATGTCAGTTTTGGACGATTTTGACTTTATGACATTTTTAAGTTTAGTTTGATGTGTACTTTAAGAAAAACACATAAAATCTGGTACTTTGTTCGGATACTCATTTAAAACAACACCAAGTTTGTTTGTCCCATCGTTAAACTTCTACGCATAATTGTCCCACCAAGTATTTTCTTACACGGAATCATTAGTTTTACTAAGCATTATGTCTTTTTAACCTGTAGTATAGCAAAAGAATCACAACTAAGGGTGATAAACTGCTAACTGGGTCGATTAGGGACACATAGGGCGAATAGGAACCCACGGGACAATTATGCGTAGAAACACAGAAATCGGTCGAAAATTTTCAATCGCGTTTTTCTCAGTTGCACTTTTTTGAACATGGGACAATTATGCGTAGAACGGCAGTATATGTATATGGAATTTCCAGCATCGTATCAGACTGTTCACAAATCCAGGATTACTTGGAGTTTTAGGAAGTAATTCAGTAATTCCGGATTTATACAGTAATTGTAGTAATTCTATTGAATAATGATAATTCTTTTTCGAAAATCAATTCAAAGGAAATTGGAAAATAAAACAATAAAAAACTATTTTAAACAATAATTTCAATAAGCCTTTTCATAAATCCATTTTGATTTATTTATTTTAATTTCGGAATTACTCAGTAATTCCAAAGTTATTCGTGTAATTCCAGAATTTCTCAGTAATTCAACAGTAAAGTAAAGGTAAAAAACAAATCAAGAAAATTGATTACCATGCATTGCAAATATAAAGAAATAAGTCATGCTTTTAACGATCGTAACAGGTATCATTCATCGGTCTGCCATGTTTGTTTTAAGATAAAAAAATTAATTTCGATTCAGAATGTATCAATCAAGATCTTAAAAATACTGGTATTGGCAGGTAGGCAGTAATTCTAAGTAGTTTAGACAATTCTCATTAATGAAGTGTAGTTCCAAGTAGTTTCTGGTAACTCGAATTAATTCTGGGAAACTAAAAGTAATCTCTGAGTTATACTGGTAATTCCATTTCGATTGGTCAGTAATTATTGATGCTGGAAACACTTTAATATTTGATTTCAATTGTTAAAATAGCCTTAACATAAAAAAATAGTTTTACAAATTGTTTTCAATTCGAGCTTTTTTAAAGGTTCTATAAACATAGGGAATCTAATAGCTTATAGGACCTTTTGAAAAATAACTGTAAAAAATCATGTTAATTTTAGAGCGTTTTGAGATAAAATTTAATATTTGTTTTTACATTTTAGATTTCTGGGTATTTATACCCAAAAATCTAAAATGTATTTATTAAATAGCTTAAATTCCACGTTTGAGCCGTTTGAGCCCGATTGATTGCGTACTCGAGAATTACAAGCCAAATAAAATTTCAATAGGGGCAGGGGGGGAAGAATGGACCATGGGGGGCAGAATGGGCCACCCATGGTTTTGGGCTTTAGGATGGATTTAGACCCACTGTATGGCAAGGGTCTTATAAAGGTCGTCAAACAACATCACCACACCGAAAACGACGTTTGAATTCATTGTATTTTTATAATTATGAGAAAAAATGTAAATTTACTGACAAAACCACGCAAATGTTGTTTATTTTGAGGTTTTTAAATAAGCTTTCTCGAAAGTTAGAATGTTTGAAAAAGTTTGTTCAATGTTTAGAATGTTACCAGGAGCTATTACGAAGGTAATCAAACAACAACGAAACCTTCAAATCATTTAGTGGCTTGGTGGTGGAAGTGTTAAATTAAAATCCACTTGGGGCAGAATAGACCACCCTTTTCCTGCCCTCTAAAAACAATCAAAAGTTATGAAATTTTGGTAAAATGGATTATGTCTCTCCTGGTAGGTTCCCAAATCAAGTTTAATGCACCATTTGTTGATTTTTTAGTTGTTTTGATGCTTATTTGTAAAAAATCGTGTCTTATTTCAACATAATAAAACTATTTTCAGAAATGTTTGTTTTGGTAAGTTACTATTTTCATAAAAGTGGTCTAACTTCATGGAAACTATGTTAGAAAGCAGGGATGCCACATGATTTTTTAAAATGTCTGTGAAAAAGTCTGTGTATGTCTGTGCCTTTGTCTAAAATTCAAATATATCAATTTACAGTCATAGAAATCCATCAAAAAATGTGTTTTCAAGCATTTGAAGACTAACGAAATAATTTTCGATTGATATTTTTACATAATAACAATTTAATGAAGTTTTCAAAAAGTCTGTGCACCTCAAAAAATGTCTGACACGAGCTCAAATGTCTGTGAAACACAGACAAATCTGTGTATCTGGCATCCCTGTTAGAAAGGTCCCTTAAGTCATTTATTATCTCCCTTCAACGTTTTATTATACAATGTGGCTTGTTTTCTAAGGTGGCCCATTCTGCCCCGCAGGGTGGTCCATTCTGCCCGCACCCTGGAAAAGTAGTCGAATTTTTTTTTTTTTTAAGGTGGCTCAAAAATAGTTTCAAGCTAAACATTTTAATCAAACCAAGTATACAACATTGAAGGGAACATCCCAAGGCATAAGCCTACTACACTGAATTCATAAATTTTTATGTTTTTCTATGGTTTTTGGTGCATTTTACTTAGGCGGACCATTCTGCCCCCCCTGCCCCTATGATTCAAACCGTAAAATCTGCATTTTGCGGTTTCCGTTTCTGGATATACCTCAACGATTTTACGTCTTAAAATTTAAGATATTCTTAACTCCTCGGCTTATAGTTCGTGTTTCAGGGAACAACTTTGCCGAAGAAAGTTAAAGAGATTCGTTCACTCAGGAGAATGTAACAGAATTTATTATATAGCCCCTTTTTCTTTAAAACTGAAATTACAACCTTCGCTAGAGATTGTTTGTTTTTGCAGTTATGTTTGCTGAAGAAAGATCAGAATAAACAAAAGAGCTTTAAGATTATGTTTTAAAACTTTTTCGGGACGAAAGATTAAACATATTTTTAAGATAGAACACGTTAAAACGGTTATTTTAAATTTGTTAAACTATCAACTTTATGTACAGTTTGCCTAGAGTTTTTTTAAAGACCCTTTATTCTGTTTTCGTATGATCATTCTTAAATCTTTTTAATAATACTGTTAGCAACATTTTTTTTTCATTTGCCACATACCTCGAAAACGTTCTATCTTTGCTACCCTAGCAAGAACAGGACTTTTTGCTTACACAGTCTATCACAAATTTCCAGTCGGTGTCATCTATCTGCGTCGCGTTCTACCTATCGTGTCATGTATTGAACCAATATAGAATTGCTCTGCATTAAAATGCCGGTTTCAAAACTTCTTAGGATTCTACCACATCTCTTGAGCTTGGGTATGTTATCGGCCCAGGCCCAACCGGTGTCTCAACCAAATGTTCTGCTGATCATGCTGGACGACTTCCGGCCCGCGATCAAAGCCTTTGGAGACGTAAACGCCATTACGCCGAACATTGATCGGCTCGCCCAGAAGGGATACTACTTTACGAACGTTTTTGCTCAGGTAAGGGGTTTCTTCTGGTGAATGATTTAGTAACTGTAATAAGGGGTTGTTATTTTTAGCAATCGATTTGTGCGCCGAGTAGAAATTCTTTGCTCACCGGAAGGCGACCCGATACGACCAAGTTGTACGATTTCTACAGCTATTGGAGAGAATTTGCGGGCAATTTTACTACTATTCCTCAGTATTTTAAGGAAAATGGCTACAGCACGCAATCTATTGGAAAGATATTCCATCCGGGTGTTTCGTCAAACTATTCGGATGATTATCCGCTGAGTTGGAGCTACGTACCGTACCACGCACCAACGGCGGAGTTTATGAACAAGCCAGTTTGCATAGACAAGGCAACGGGGAAGTTGAAGAAGAATCTGCTTTGTCCAGTTGTGCTGGAGTTACAACCTCAAGGAACACTTCCGGACATCCAGAGCACGGCAGAAGCTAGAACGTTTCTCAAAGCCAAAAGAAATTCAAGTCAACCGTTCTTCCTGGCCGTCGGTTACCACAAACCGCACGTTCCCTTCCGGATTCCAGAGCGTTATCTGGATCTTCACGATGTCAATAAGTTCAAAACGCTAGATCTGGACTACCCTCCCCATGGACTTCCGTCGGTCGCGTGGAATGCCTACCAGGAACTTAGAAGTCGGGACGACATCAAAGAGCTGAACGTAAGCTTCCCTTTCGGCCCGATTCCGGACGAAACCAAGGTCAAAATCCGTCAACATTACTACGCAGCAGTTACGTACGTGGACGAACTCATTGGAAAACTCTTAGCGGAGGTCAACTTTTACAACACGGTCATCGTGCTGACGTCGGACCACGGTTGGTCCCTCGGGGAACATGCCGAGTGGTCAAAGTTCAGCAACTATGACGTGGCGCTGAACGTTCCGCTGATAGTGTACAGTCCGGACATCGCAACACGGCCCAACAATAAGATTAGTCGGGTGGGCGAATTGCTCGACCTGTTTCCGACGCTGGTTGAGCTGGCCGGATTGCCACCGGTAGAGCGGTGTGAAGATGCTAGTAACAAGGACACGTGCGTTGAGGGGAAATCCCTTTTGCCTTTTATTGGAGGAGGTTCAACATCGGCAGATGCGTCGTTGGATGAGGCTTTTAGTCAATATCCGAGGCCGGGAACGTACCCGACAGTTTATCCAAACTCGGATAAGCCAAAGTTGTACCAAATACAGATTATGGGATATACAATGAGGACGGAGCGCTTCCGGTATACGGCGTGGATCGGGTTTGATCCAGCCACATTTAAGAGAGGTACTATTGGGTTCTTATAACTTTAGTTCTTGTCAAATTAAACTCTCTTTATTCTTTCACAGATTGGTCTCAACTGTACGGAGAGGAACTGTACGACCACAGCATCGATCCAAAAGAGAACCTAAACCTGCTAGATCGACCGCAGCTTGGCGAGGTAAAGTCTTGGTTGAAATTGCGATTACAGCAGAAATTTCCCTAGAGTTTCAACAGACGAATAAGTATGATGGAATCTTCAAAACCGGTTACGATATACAGAACGAACAAAGTTATGCGTACCATTTTATAGAATAGACTGAATAAATACGAATAAAGTAATCAATTACCTGGGTTTCATTTTGCGACACGCTCGACCAACTGTTCGCTCAGTTCCCAAAGGCTCTGCTGCATGCGTTTGCTCTTGGACGTTCCGCTAGGTTCGCACACGTAGCAATTGTTGAAGTACAGCCCGGTCAGGCCGTTGAGCTCGTGAGCCGTGGCACAGTAGATTGTTGTGCTGGCAGCTTGTTGTAGCGATTTGGTAAACGGACGCACCAGGGCAAACAGCACCCGGTAGAACCACCAGTTGCGGGCAATCTGCGACGAGACCATGTTGCCCGGATGCAGTGAAAACACCGAAATGCCGCGGGTCTTCCAACGGCGAGCCAGCTCAGCGGCAAACAGGACGTTAAACAGTTTTGCGTTGTTGTAGGCCACCATGCTCCAGTACTTGTTCGGGGGCGGCGAGAGGTCACTCTCGGACAGTTTGGTCAGCATGCTGAAGCGATGTGATTCGGATGAAACCACCACGATCCTGCTGGTGTGGTCCAGCAATTCCGAGAGTAGCGTTGTTAGTAGGAAGTGCGACAAATGCGACACTTGGAATGTTGTTTCAAATCCGTCCTCGGTTGTACTATACGGCAAGGCAAAAACTCCGGCATTCAAAATTAGCATGTCCAGGTGCTTCCAGCGGGACTTGACCTGGGCTGCGCATTCCCTGGTCGACTCCAAAGAAGCCAGATCCAATTTCACAAAAGAACACTTTTGTCCAGCCGTGCTCTTCTCCTTGGTAATCCGTTCAATCGCTTCCTTGCTCGCTGTCTCATTCCGACAGGCAAAGATAATCTCACATCCGTGCAACGCCAACGACCGCGCCGTCTCGAACCCAATCCCGGCGTTACATCCGGTAATCAGCGCCACCTTCCCGCTCAAGTCACGCCCGTGCAGGACCTGCAGAGCACTCGTCCCGCTATCAAATCGCTGTCGCAGCTCACCCACCTGGGCAGATTCCTCCACGGCAAAGGCCAATCTCGGATCGGTGTACGACTTGCGCTGGGTCTTCTCGTCCAGAAAAATAATCTTACCCGTAGATTCCTCCACATGTTTCGTCCACCCGAGCGGCAGATCTCCGGACACGCGTTTCATTTTTCCGGTTCGTGGATGTGTCCACTGGGTGCTCTTATCATGGTGGTTTACGTAGTATACGAACCCGTCGTTGGTTGCCCGCTCCTCCCAGGCCGGTGGCAGCTCGTCCTCGGAATCCGACTCAGGAAGTGGGACAGACATTTTGCTCAAACGTGGCAATTGGCGTATCTCCGGTGAGCGGTGTGAAAGTCGAACCGTTTGACTACGTGTCTGTATCGGCACTGATAAGAAATCTAATCTGATAACGGGCACGATACCGATCTGGTCTGATAAACAAATTTCTACTGACGAAACCACCGTCAATGATGATGATGAAACAAAAATAAAAACAAATAACAAAACATTTAGCTACACTGAAAAAAAATGTAGAGAGATTCATCGTTGACAGACAACCCGAGCAAAAGTAAGCGAAGGAGAGAAGATGAGAAACGTTCAAGATAAGGTACTTTTTCAAAACCACCAATGCGGCTTGAGTTTCTTATGCTGAATAGCACGTTTTGAAAAAGTAAGCGAAAGGTTGATTTCGGTAAAAAATATTTTTGCAGTTGTGTTCGTCCGAGACGGGGGGGATTGAAAAATTAAGTTTTTAATGACAGTGCTATCAATTGGGTCCTAAAATGAAGCTTGGATTGCTGATGCCCTAACCATAAATAATGATTTTCTGAGTTCAATATCCCACTTTTCATACCAATTTTTTAGTTCAACCCATATAACCATTTTTATGGTTGTAGTACCTGAACTAAAAAAATCCTATGAAAAGTGGGATATTGAACTCAGAAAATCATGATTTTTGGTAAGGGTGCTATTGTCTTCCATATGTTTAAAGGACTTATTAAAAAAACTCTAGATATTATTGTTCCGACGAAAGCTTATTTTTCTGAGTACAATGACCCTTTGTACGACCACAAAGAGTTTAAACTGGATTTTTAAATCAATTTAAAAAAAAAATTACCTCGCGCTCCTTCTTGACATAAAAAATCCTACTTGACAGATTGATCAGAAATAGGGTTTAATCGTGTTTTTACTGTTGTACGTACATAAAAATTGACATTGAGCATTAGGCTTGGCATTAGGACCCAATTTCCTTGAATTCGTCAAAACTTGATAAAATATTAATGTTCCAATAAAATATTATCATTATAAAAAATATCTGAGTAGGCAGTGTTCATCATGTGAAAGGGAATTAAATCAAGAAATGTTTGAGAAAGCCACTATTTATTTTTGGAAAATTGGGAACATCTCTGCTTCCATAGAACCAAAACTGAAAAAACTGTTCAGAAAACTGTTTTCTACAATTTAATTGGTTTTAAAATGTTTCAAAATGTAATGATGGCAGAAGATTAAAAAAATATTGTTTGTAACCTATTGGGTAATTATTAGATTATTGATTAAATAACCTATGTTTTGCATTGTTTAATGCTCAAATTTGTGTCCGGGCAATGCGTTGCTGTATTTTCATGACAGATTGTACAAATTAAAGATTTACATTCGGTCGTATTGCGGTTTCCAGCTTGAATTTTGGGGTAATTTCAAAGAAAGCTTGATTTTTGGTAAAATTGGCTCGGAAACTTTTTATTGGATGTCAAATATTGGTCAAATATATTTAGTTAGAGTCTCCTAAAGCACATTCAATTGAAATTTGAGTGATATCAACATGAATGCACCGATTTTCAGCGGCTATTCTGAAGAAATATCCCATAAAATCGAAAAAAAATCTTTAAAAAAAGTTGCTCTAGACCCCCCAACAAAATATTTCGGTATTCCCCGTAAAATGTTGGGAAAGAGTCCTTCTTTCACGGTGCCAAATATCAGACATACCGAATCGAAGGAAAAAGTTATATAGGGAAAACCATGCAAATTCATATTTTTCAAAGGTTTCTTCCTCGACTCTAGCCCAGTCACGACGTTCTAGCAGGATTCTAGCAGAGTTCTCACAAAGCTGGATATTCTTACAGCATTCTAGCAGAACTGTTCCACCGTTCTAGCACGATTCTGGCAGAACCAGCTCTGCTAGAATATTTCGTGACTGGGAGCCGGGTCGAGGGGAGGACAAAAAACTTTTAAAAATATTGTACCAGCCTTAAAAAGATTGAAAGTCGATTTGCGAAAATATCAATAGTATTTTAAAATGTAGAATTAAACGGAAAACTTATTTAAAATAAAAACTAACGTTTTGATTGTTGGACCTTGAAAAAAATCTATAAATGTATTTTTTAATGCATTCATTTGAACTCACAGAACAGACAAAAATATAAGATTAATTCAAAATAATGTTGGAATAAAACGTATTCATGAAAGTGGCAACTCTGGCGTCGACAAAATCGCCCGCTCGTATCTCACAAACACCACCTCAACTCCGGTCACACAAATGTGGAAAGCAAATGCGTAAAAACGGGATCCGTCAGCTGTCATTCCCCCCATTGATAAAAATAATCTTTCAACACAAAAGTGCACAGTGATAGGCCAGCCATCGAGAGGTCCAATATTCGCAACATTTCCTCCCTCTCCCCTAGGCCCTTAGAGGCATTTTAGTGTGTAGAATTGGCGCAAATTGCCCTCGAATTGGTTCCGCCGCAGTTGGTGTTGGTTAGGAAGGTGGTGTGAATGATCTATCCGAACGCTGACCAATCGCGTTGTTAGTTTGGTCTCCCATCACGATTGACATCATCTCCGCCAGCCATCGAACTTCACTTGGTTAGATCACCCCCCGAGGGAAGACGACGCGACAAAAACAATTATGAATGATTGGGTAAGCAAACCTCATCGGCGACTGATCATTTTGATGGAATACTTTTGATTTTGGCGGGACATTTTTTGACCTTAAAATGATGGTATTTAGTGGTTCAAGTAATTTTACAATCAAATCTTCTTTTTAAATACGTTGTATTTTCCGTCACAACGCAATCCCATAATTTGACGTCTGAGTAAAGTGTGTAAGTAACATACTTTGTATTGAACACCACACTAGCTAACTTGTTGCTGCTTGTGTGGATGAAAACCTTTTTCAGCATGTTGGTGTAAATTATAGATTTGGTTCGCATTTGGTGTTACTAATGTGTTTGGATGTGTAACATCACTTGAAAACTGCTGGTTGAACCATATGTTTTCTCGAAATAACATCATGCTTGTATGTTGATTATCTATCATTTGATTGCGCTTACATGTGTTGGAGAAAATTGTTTATCCGTCTTATGTCAAACATGTCGATTGCATCGATTAATCACTTAATCACTCCAATTAAGAATTCGACGGTAACATTTCAAAAGGCATCATGTACATTTTGACACTTTCTGGGTTATTGGACGTTGGTGATTTCAAAAGGAGTTATGTTTGTTTTACTCAAATAAAATTACGGAAATGATGTTTTATTGAATTTGGATGATCAAGTATCAATAAAAGCAACGTTTTTCATCGTTTGTTGTCATTAGAACATCTTATTTTGCTTTTATATTAAAATGGGAATTGAAAATGGATGCTCAACATTCAAATGCGTTTTTTTCAAAACGCATGGTTTGTACATGATGCTTTTTGAAATGTTGGCGTCGAATTATCAGTATCCAAATTTGGTAACCTTTTTCTTTTTTGATACATAAACATTGAAAAAAAAAAGATTTATCACTTGAATTGTTTTCATATTTCACAAAACATGTAAATTAAAACAACGCCATAAATTATACTATTATTACACAACAGAGCAATCTGTAGACACCCGCATACGATCATACGCGGCGTTAAACAAATTCTTTCGAAATAACTTATAAGTGGAAGACATGCACTGCACAATTTAAGCATTATTTTAAGTAATTAGTAAGTAAGAAAGAAAGAAAGTAAGTTAGGGCCTAAAATTGAATTTAAGAATTTAAAAAAAATATAAATATTGAAATAACAAGCCATAGTTTCAACATTTGCATGCAAAAAGTGTTTTAAAATGCATTTTACGCTAGTTCAGTTGTTTTGCAATTATTAGTTTTCAAAAAATGTAAGATTTGATAAAAACATCAATTTTTTTTTCAAAAATTCAAAACATTTTAAATTAGCCCAAACATGCTATACATGATTCTAAACGCAGGGGAATGCATTTTAAATTGATTTCAGCTAATTGTACTTAAATTTACACTGAAATTTTGAAGTTTTTATGAAAAATATTTTTTTTTTGCACGCTGATTTTTCGGGCTAACTTTGAAGGGGGGGGGGGGGGGATCATTTTTGCCGTTGTGTAAACATGTCAGCGATCTGCAGTTTTCATCAACATATATAATGCTGGCGTGTCCCCGAGAAACACTTCAAAGAGAAGAATATGTTGGTGCTCTGTCCCGCGCAATTCATCAAGCGTCCAAGGTGCGGTGGTAGCGTGTCGGATCAACAACTAAAAAGTTGATGGTTCAATCCTCGTTCTGTTAAGATTTCTTTTTTCTGCAATAATCAATCAGCCGTCTGTAATGTCGATGATTGTCGGTAACGGGCAAAAATGTCATACCCCTATATCGTAAAAAAATGCATGAGGACAGATTACATGCAGATTCTGATATACTTTTATGCCGCCATGCATCACTATCATGCGACTGCCGTTTGGGTGTACGTAAAAATCCGTAAACAAATCCGGCCGAAAAAAAATCCGCGTAGAAAGTCGAAAATCCGTACAGTAATTGGCATTGTCTTCTGGAATTCATAACCAGTATCTACCAAATCGTGTACAACTATTGGGAGTTTTAAGCAGAGTTTATTAGAAGAACTCACTCGTTTAGACTAATTAGTTAGGGAATGAGAGCACACAACAATAGCAAGAAGCTTAAACAAAAACCACCTCACTCAGTTTGAAACATTGTAACATTTGAAAAGACATGAAGTCTTACGTTACTTAATTGAATAAATAAATAAAAATAATAATAATAAGGATAAAATCCATACAGTTGGTAACCTTAATTATACAGTTATAGACAAATTTCAGATTTTTTCGATAACAATATTTTTAAGAATTCGTGATCAGTCATGTAGCATTATTTTGAATACAGTCCAGAATCGATTACACCGACCAACACAATTTCTACGCAGGCTCAACTTGAGAGAAAGCACTGGGCCGAATGATTTTTTGCAAAGTTTGTATGAAGAATTAGTGCTGTTCGCTGCTCCCACTTACTGCATGCAATTTATTGCTTGTATGCAACAGCGACGAACCGCCCTAATTATCCATACAAACTTTGGAGAAAAACCATTCGGCCCTTTCTAAATATTTTTGAAAAATTCAAAGTGCACGTGTTTCTGGGTACCTCAAACTTCATGCTTTCCTTCGAGTTTAGCCTGCACGGCCATTTTTGTTAATTTTTGTTGGTCAGTGTTATCCGAAGTTCGATTATTCGAAGGTTTCTTAGGAACTAATGATAAAATAGAGTTTTATCTTATTTTTTATTTTCCCACTTTTAACCTTATTTATATCAAAACAAAAAATATAAATATTAAAATCTTGCCAAATCGTCTGATTTCATGACAAATTTCTTGTTATTTTACTAAGCGGCGACGGTAGTAAGAGCAGAACCTTGCAAAAGATACCGAAAGACTTGCGGATGGTTTGTTAGTAAATAATATTCATGCATGTGTTTTTTGTGCATATCCTATGACATAATTAAAAGTGTTGTACTCAAATTTTCAATTAATGACTATTCCAAACGAAACCATTTCAATTGAAATTAATCGAAACCGGTCCGCGTTCATTAAAATTCAGAGTCTAGCTTCGGCCATGATCCCTCGATTGGCCTTATTCTTGTTCTCTTCACTGCCGCCCCCCGTCAAGATCACGTGAGGGGCACCTCTTTCTTCGCCTCCTCTTGGACGGTGCTTTAGCGCACTAATTCTAGTGGCATGGCTGACCATTTCTGGGCAATGTCAACCTGGATCAAGTAACAGCAACGATCGAAAGGTGCGTGTACGAAGGAACCCACCGCTCCAGTCCATGAGTCGCGATCGTTGGAAGAGAGTCTCCCCAAGTTTACCGCTGTGCGTCAGTTTCAATCAAATATATCCGGCACGAACTGGATATTTCAATGTTTTTCTCTGTTGCCAACACACCGGCTTGACGACTTTAGAGCAGGCAGTGTGGCTCTCTCGGATGCGATGAAAGCAAGTTTAACCATCGACCGCGTATCTGCATGTTCACTCACCCATATTACTTATTTTTTCTACCTCGTCAACACTTATCAATGCACCTTTTTTACAATAATTAACGTTGCGTGTGTTACCTACTACTGCACTTTGGAATGTGCATATGATGACTGTGTGTGATTCTTAACGATTCGTAGCCATTTCAGCGTGAATGGTTAATTTTAACATTCAAAACGTTATTTGTTGTTGAAAACTATAACATTTGATTAAATGACCAAATTTTTATAACAAACAGAAGTGGTCAAAAAAATTTAAGTACTAGATTTATTTTTTTTATAAAAATCACTTCCAGAGTTTTTTTTTTTTTGAAAAGGACCAATAAACTTTTGTCTTTCATATGTTTATAGGACCTAATAAAAAAAACTCTAGATTTTTATACATATTTATAACTCGTCGCAAAATGTTGGTAAGATGCGGTGTTTTGTCCCCTAAAACATATTAATAATACGGATTTTGAGGAATTGATTTTTTGTGAAAAAAAGGTTTGTTGAAAAACCAATTTTTTTCCGTGTACCTATTTTTTTTTCTCAGTAGTACTCATCAATACCTGCAACTTTGCCGAAGACACCAAAATCAATCAAAAATTTCCATCAAAAGTTACAGATTGTCGAATATTTACGTACCATTTTTGTATGAACAGCTGCCAAAATTGTATGGAGATTTGTATGGCACAAAATGGCATCTTTAGTGATAGGGAAGGTTCCACTAGCGTGCCCAGATCCTCAAGGAAGGTGGGGCAAAAATATTCGCGTTTTGAAAATTTCGTCGTTTATAGACACCCCCTGACCAATTTTAGAACAAATTTCTGAGGATGGTGGGGCAACTGCCCCATGTTGCCCCACCCTGTGCACGCTAGTGGAAGGTTCCCACAAAGTTTGAGCCAAATAAAAAATATAAGTTGGGGAAATATATCCATTTTAAGCGTAATAAGCGGTCGTCTTTGAATGATGCTGGATAATCTGGAGTGTTCGTTGAAATTTTCTAAAACCAAGTACACCAACGAGTATAGCAACTTTTTGTGAACATTTCTGTTTATTTTCACTTTTATTAAAAATTTAAAAAGCACACACAAAAAAAAAATCAAGCGCATTCTAATCAGTCGAGTGCATTGGGCAACGTCCATTTTCCTATTTTCAGCTTAGTTCTTTTTTTCTTCCAGCGCTCTTTTGGATCTGCTTAATGCTGCCAAAATTGATGAAATTTTAAGAGAACACTTACGAAAAGTAGCATTTATAGAGACAGTTTTCTGGCAGCACTGGCTCACTCCAACAGGCGCTGCTTGTGGTGTTGCTGGCCACCCTTTGTTCTTTATTTGCCTACGCTTCTCGCTCGGTTTTCTTCAGCCTTCGATAGAGCTTTATGACGTTTCGCGTACGCACACTAGCGCACCATTTGATTTTGCTGGCCGGACAAAATTTAACCTCACTTTTTTTCGTGTACGTACAAGCAATACATGCGCACGTAAATAACTCTATTGGAATGGGTAGTCAAAATTCAAACGTCAAAAGACTTGGCGCGTTTGTTTTTTTATGGCGCTTGGTAATTATTTACATGTTTCGGGATTATTTTTCAAGTGAGTAACTAACTAATGTGCAAAAGAACATGTTGCCGGTAGTTGGCAGCAATTTTATATCTTAAGCGCTTTAAAATCGTTAGCGCAAGTGAAAATATATTGATGACGGCTTTCGTTAAGCAGTTAACTTTAGAGATCCTAAATAGGGAGACTGGTCGAAGTGAATTTGACGTACCCAAACAGACACGAGTTTGACGTATCGAAACGAGCATTTGCCTTTACGCCCAGCAAAACATATCAGTATTGCCAAGCTCAAAACATACGTTGCCAAATCGATTTAGCAAACTTAGACCAGTCTCCCTATTTAGGGTCTCTAGTTAACCTCTCAGCTTGCGTGTGGATGTTTGTGCCACCAAAATGATGAGAAATGGTCTCGCAAAATAGAAATTATGATCAAAAGTGCATTAAATTTGATCTTTCTGGCTAGTAAATGGCATAAATTTGCGTGCTTACTTGAGGCGGTGCTGTTGCTGGTAAGTTTATAGCCTAAATAGTATTTTTGGAGCTTTAATTATAAGATTTTTAACAAAATACATTTAAATTTTAGGAAAAGCTGTTGAAAAGTCAGAATTTTGTCTAAATTCATTAAACTTTTTTTTTTATTATTGGTTCATATTGCATTTTAAACTGAATTCGAAATCACATTTTGTATGAAATTTGTTCTATTGAAAATGCTTTAATTTGGAGAGTTATGTTTCAAAAACATGTTATATTTAAAAGTTGTTTGTTTACCTTTCCTCCTTGGAACCGTTTTTTGGTTCAAACTTATTTCCATGGAGAAAATCATGACACTCTGAGAATATTAAAATAACTTTTTAATCTTCCAAAAATTCTATGAAATCTTCTATCTATCTATCTCAAACCTATCAAGTTACCATGGTTTACGGTTTCTTTATATTATTAAAAGCCGTGGAGGGCTTAAATGAGTTTGTTTATAGGATAGTCCCCCCTGATGGTGTCATATCAAAACTAATTTTCCAGCACAGCAACTTGAATAAACTGAACGAATAATTTGTCTAGAACTTCGATTTTAAGATTACTTCTAGAGTTTTTTTTTTTGAAAAGGACCAATAAACTATTGTCTTTCATATGTTTATAGGACCTTATAAAAAAAAAACTCTAGACTTTTAACTTGAGCTGTCTAATTGAAATTTTGACTAAAATATTTCTAGAGTAAATTTTCAAAACAACCAATTTGTCATGGGTTTCCTATGCAGATAGGTCCTTTTGAAAATTGAAGCTTGATTTGAGTGTGATTTTTTTTAAATATGTTAGCTCTTCAGTATCCAGCTCAACTTTATGCCGTCATTCCCGATATTTTCCGCCATTTTCAGGTAAATAATGTTTACGATTGGGGTGTTTATTCCACCATCATGTTGTGTTTATTTGCAGATTTCAATAGACGAGTTGTCCCAAATACTGGTCCGCTGCTGATAAACTCGTCCCAAGGCAAACAACATCGTCGTCGACATTTTCCAAAATAATCGCGCGCGCTTGATAACATATTCGCAAGTCAAAGGCAGCATGGCCGACAATCTAGGACAGTCGTCGAACCCCAAGCGAGCCAGAATAATGCCCGCGGAGGAAGAAGATCGGAAGGAGGACTTAACCTTGATAGAGTCCGTGATGGCAGACGAGTTCACGGAGGCTGTTAAGCTGATAGACGTTTATGTTGGCCGTATTGCCGACTTGCGTCACATATCGAAGCTAATTTCGGCGCTGGGCGGCTGCCTGCCGATTCCGGCCCGACTGCAGCATTTGAAGCGCGTTGGGCGTGATGGCCAAATTATTCTCGCGGAAGCGACCGAGCTCGTGAAGCTGCTGGAGCGTGAAGGATTTATGGAGCACGATTCGGGGGTTGGAGACGGGCTGGGGAAATATTTCAAGTCGAAGAAGCTGGACGAGGAGCTGGTAGAAAGTTTGTACACCGACTTGACTGTACGAAAGGTAGCTAAGGATGCGCCGAGGTTGAGATGGCAGTACGAGGAGGCCAACGGTCATTGGCCATGCAAGTTTCATCCGAATAAATATGTGGAGAATCTCTTCAAGAACACCGTCTTCAACGAGACTGAACGGAAGTTTCACCAGCAGATCATGTCCGCGGCTCTCTTTTTAGCACAGAATCACGAGGGTAAACCTTTTGGGATATGTGTTAATCCAAAGCTCAAACGAATCGCTGCCATCGGGGTTGGCAAAAGTGAAGAACATCCGATAATGCACTGTCCAATGGTTCTGATCGACAACGTCGCCGTCTCACAGGAGGGTGGCGTTTGGCATCGGAGTTTTCAGCATGATCCGGAGGCGGAAAAAGACTACATTCTTGGAGGAATAGAACCAGATTACATCCGATTGCTGGCAGGGACATTTCCCGACATCCGCTTTGGAGCTGAGCCGATTAAATCCGCTGCTGATGTTAAGCTTGACGAGCTGCCAACCCACGATGATAACCTGGCAAAGTACGGACCTTATCTCTGTACCGGGTACGACGTGTATCTAACTCACGAACCGTGCATAATGTGTGCGATGGCACTCACACACAGCCGGGTGCGCCGCGTGTTCTTCCATCGCAAAACAAGCCGAGGTGCGCTGGGCTCCATCACGAAAGTTCATTGCGTAACAGGACTGAATCACCACTACGAAGCATTTCAAATTTTGTGAAATATAACTACTAAGCTCAATTGTCTATCATTTTGCCACTGGTTCCATATTCGAAAAACTCCCTTAAAAACAAAAATTCATAAAAAAATAAAATTCAATTTTTATTGCTCTGTTTGTGACCACACTCCGCAAAACTATTACAAATATTTTGTTCTAATAACCGATTCGCAAAACGTAGCTTCCAGCAAACGGCTCGGCGCGGCACCCAATTGGGGTCAATTGTGCGGGTCACGGGCCACGTTTTTTAATTCTGCTTGCTTGCTCGTCGATCATCGTTTATTTTATTGCATTTTTAAATTAATGTATACTGTCTTGAAGTTGTCGTTGTTGGGAACATGTTCGGGGTTTCCATACACTCATAGTTTCGAACGCTCCAAGCTGGGAACGGTTATTGAACGTTATTGTTTTCTTGGGGCGACTTAAACGATGGTCAATTTAGAATGTTGCGTTCTCAGCACGGAACGCAAATAAATTTTATCTTGGCCTATTTGCCGTTTTTGTGTCAAATAACACAATGATAAAAACTGAAAACGACTGTTCGCGATCATCTGCTTCTTAATGTTTCTAATTGTCCCAATTTTACATGACACTTTTTAGCGTTGAAGCATCAAGAGTTTAAATTCCATATCTTAAGCATTAAAACTAAGACAAATTACAATAATTGTATTATCTTTTTTTAGGTAATGTTCACAGTTTTTTTTGCGTCACTGATATTCAAATCGATGCACTTTGGATGAGAATATAACTCTTTACCACTGCGCCACGCATAATTTGCCTAATTGCACTGTTTTATATATCTCGCTGGTAGTGAAAAAGTGGAACTCACGAGTAAACAGTTATTTTATTTTATTTTGTCTTAATTCATAATACAAGCCATTCCACGCAAAAAAAAGGAAGGATCTAAATCAAAAGTTCTCCGATTTTGTATTTATTTGGTTTAGCAAAAATCGTTGTAAAACGCTACTATTTGAATCCTATTTCGAATAAAAGCACTTTAATCGCCAAACAAAAAATACGGGTCTAATTAATTTGGTCAAGGAACTCCCATGCCAAATTTAAGCCAAATCGGATTGCCAATTGGATCCTAAAATGAAGCTTAGATTTCTGATATTATTGTTTACAGCGATAAAGCTAATTTTTCTGAGTACAATGACCCTTTGTACGACCACAAAGAGTTTAAAATGGATTTTTAAATAATTTTTGAAAAATTAACCTCGCAGTCCTTCTTGACAGAAAAGTTCCTACTTGACAGCTCGTTCCAAGGAGACCATAGTTGATCCATCGAAAAAATGTTGTCTTGTCATTATTTTTTTTGCATTAAAATGAAAAAAAGTGATCAGAAATGGTTTTTGATCGTGTTGTTTACCGTTGTACATAAAAATTTAAATAGGGCTTTAGTACCCAATTGGATCCTTCCTGTGGAATCGTTGAATATAAAAATTCAGGCAGTCACATTGACTATTATAATCATGCAAAGTTTTTCTGTTCTGGATTTGGTTCAGAATTCGATAAAAATTGTTGAGATTTTATAGAGATAGTCAATTTTCCATAAGAATGATATTGTTCAAAGTATTTGTAAGTCCTCCACCAAAATTGGCTCAAAAAATTAGGGGGCAAAAAAATATTTAAAAAAAACTTTTGAATATTATAGAATATTTTTACGCTTAAATCTTTTATCGTCAAAACTTTCATTTTTATTTGAAAACTATTGATTGCAAATCAACTGTATACTGTATATATATAAATAATTTATTATATATATATACATAAATAATTAATATTTGATATAAAAAACAAAAAAATAGGAAATTTATTCCATTAAAAAATTGAAAAAAAAAATAGCGAAAAATGTGATAGAAATTCATGTAAAAAAAATCCCTTTTGCGGCACATTATATGACAACATGCTCCTGTCACTCCCTTTTCAAAGTTTAAAACATCGAAAGATTATTGTGTACTTACCTAGTAATAGTTGAAAGGATCCCCATATCTCTGTTAAATGTATTTTAAATACCACAACTTGTACACCGATAAGTACCACTAATAAAACAAAATTGAAATTGAATATAAAAACATTTATAAAAGAGTCCAACTTAACAAACACTTAAAAATAAATCATAAAATGCCATTGTTTGAAGATTTATTATCAGTTGATTGCCTTCGTATCTTCTATATATATAAAAAATTTCCACGGTTTTGTTCGAACGCGAATCAGTTGAACACGGAACGTCGGATCGAGGTGCTCTTTGTTGCGTTGGGTTCGTATAAGTCCAAGGAAGGTTTATAGCCAAAAAGTTACGACTTTGGCCACTCTGGAACCGATTCCTGAAAATCTGCAGATTGTATGGGGAAATTTACGTAAACTAAATGTTTAATCACAGGAGGCTGAATTAGCAAACAAGCAAGAAACGCCAGGAAACCAAAAAAGGGCAGGACGAAGTTTGCCGGGTAAGGCTTGTTTTTCATAAAAGTTTGTTGTGTATGTTTTGAATATTTCAACAAATTAAAATTTATTATAATTTTACATTAATCTTAATATGTTTATATTTTCAGAAACATGTTGTGTTGCATTTAATTAAAAACAAGTTTATTGCTTGCATAAAAAAAGTTCTTGGTACCTAAATTTATTTAAGTGTAATAAGATTTAATCTCATTTTTATTTATTTATTTTTTTATTATTTATTTTAAACATGTTACTCTTATTTTGGGTAATGATTTGGTTAAATTTAATTAGAATATATAAAAAACGTTACTTAATCCACCTTTAGGTGGTTGGTGCCTTCCTCTCATTTATGGTGATTCCAACCCCCCTAAAGTGTCCACATGTTTATTGATCGCCCCTAACGTGATCGCAGCACCTAAGAGCACCTATAAGTGATGAGTAGAAAAACAGACTACCTACAGACTTTTTGTCAAGATTATACAGACACGGCCTTTGAGGAAGATGGCATCCCTCTACACGGCTTTTTCGTGGCGATCAGACTCGACCAGTTTAGGTTATGTGAATTCAGACCATTTTTTAAACTGCTTGTAATTTAAGATAGGTAAGTCAGATCTTGAAAATTCTTACTCCACCTAAAAGGTCTTCTCATATGCTTTCTAAAAATATATAACATGTGAGGGTTTCATGAAAAAACCACCCTTTTTACCATAATTTTAATTTAATATGAAACAGTTTTTTTAACATAACTTTTTAAATACATGATAAAACTGCATGAATTTAAATAGCAACTTAGGGGACGTTAAGACGGATCGATTAAAACCATTCCGGCCAAAATCGGTTGAGCCTGTGACGAGATATTCCAGTGACATTGATTTGGTACAAATGTCTACATACAGCCAAACACACAGACATTTGCTCAGCTGGTGATTCTGAGTCGATATGTACAAATGAAGGTAGGTCTAGGAGGTCTAATTAAAAAGTTCATTTTCCGAGTGATTTTATAGCCTTTCCTCAGTAAGGTGAGGAAGGCAAAAAGGAAAGTCATTCATTTATTTTTTATATTTTTTATAAAAAAAATCCATCTTCAATTTGATTTTAACATTATTTTATTTTGCGGTAACTCAAATTTGGTTGAATTTTGTGTAGCTTAAAGTGATTTTATTGATTTTCATTATAATTTTCGTTGAACTTAATTAAGGTTTTTTACTAATTGTTCACAATTTTTCAACTTCCATTTTAACAATTTTAAGAACTATTTAATGTTTACCTATGTTTTTTTTTAAATGGATTTCTACGGCGAAGATGCCCTAAAGTTGGAGCTTTAAGCTTTCTGGAGCTCTCTGTACAAGCTCTCCGAAATAACAAATTGAATAAACTTGGTTTTATGAGAAAAAAATAAACATTTAAAAATAATTAAAATAAAGAAAGGAATTATTGCATTGAATTTGAATTCTACAAATGATATTGCTACGAAAAAACAGCATTATAATAAAAGTAGCTTACAATGGAAAACAAGTATTTTTATATAGCACAAATGATTTTTAATATATTTCTGTTCATAAACTTATAAACTAAACTGAATTTTACAATGATTTTTCTTTAAAACTGCTTTAATTTCGTCCCGTTTTCAAACTTCCTCTAAAACGGCCATTCCAAGGCGCCCCATAAAGTATTTTATATTCAAAAAGTAACCTCGACTGTCGTGACTGCTTCTGCTGCTGCAGCCCATCACCGATCGATTCCGACCGGCCAGCCGATGATCGGGACGGGTAGGTACGTCAGCGAATCACGTGCAGAAAACTGCGGCTGACATTATTAAAACCACAACAACACACTCTGCCTGCTTGTTTGGGTAACTGGTTTTCTGGGGTTTCTGCATATTGCGAATTGCAGTCTGTTGGGGTGACTTTGATAAAACTTAATGAGCAAGCATCTCAATTAACTGGAATGAGTTTCATCCGGAGGGATTGATAGTTTTTAGTACTGAGTTCAGGATGTTTAATATTTCGGGATGTTTCGTCGATTTTTTTTTTCAATTTGCTAAAATTTTGCTTTGTTACGGTGAGTATTGGTAATGTCTACTTTCCAATGTCAGACAGTTGTCAGCTATTTAAATGAGTATATTTCTGGTACACAGAAAAAAATAATGTAAATTTGGAAGCTGTAATTTTGGAAGGTTGAATATTACCTCTTTTATGATGTAATTTTACATCAATTTAGACTGAAAATGTGACATTACACCAGAAAAGTGGTAAAATTACACATTTCCAGAGGTAAAATTACACCTTTTTTCTGACATAAAAGATGTACCCCTTCCCAGATGCAATATTACCATGATTTTTTTTCTGTGTACAGTAAGCTTCGAAATCATCTGAGCATCATCTTTTTAGAAACATTTTGAAGTGAGAGTCACTAAACTACGTTGAGGAATATTTTTTGAAAATAAATTAAATAAAAATAAGTAAAAATTAAACCGAATTTTATTTTGCTGATTTCTGTCTAATCACACCTAGTCACAATTTAGTTTTCGCACTGTACACAGAAAAAGAAAATCATGGTAATATTACATCTTGGAAGGGGTACATCTTATATGTCAGAAATAAGGTGTAATTTTACCTCTAAAAATGTGTAATTTTAGCACTTTCTGGTGTAATGTCACTTTTTCAGTCTAAATTGAGGTAAAATTACATCATAAAAGAGGTAATATTTAACCTTCCAAAATTACAGCTTCCAAATGTACATTATTTTTTGCTGTGTATCTCGGGTTTCGATGTTCGAAGTTCCACCAATACATGGCGTCGGAATGCCTCTGGCGGTCGGGTGGTGGCGCAAAGAAGAATATTTCTTGCCATTTTTGTAACCTCGCGAGCGGCCGAAGTGACCGGGGGCCGCAGATGACTTACAATGTGTGCGGACCCAGACAAGCAGGCTTTAATGGTGGGTACCGGTTTTACTGTTGACGTAGTTTAAGGGGTCAAAAACGTATTCTTAATTTCAAGTTTTAAAGAAAATAATGCGACAATTTTCTTTAATCTATGACTAGTAGTGTGATTTCCATCTACACAGAAAAAAATAATCCGGTAAATTTACATCATTTATGATGTACCAAAAGTGCACGTCATAAATGATGCTAATTTACAATATTTTCATCGGAAATTTACGTTTCATCCGATGTAAATGTGCCTAGGCAAAACATATCGAAAACGTGTAAATTTCCGATGAAAATAACGTAAATTTACCCAAAGCAAAAAATTTTTTGGCTCCGCTGAATCTAGAATTTGATGTATTTTTCAAATGCTTTTAAATAAATTAAGTAAAAATGCAAAATACGCTTTTTGAAAATAACATCCAATTCTAGATGCAGCGGAGCAAAGCAAAATGTCTGCGAGTAAATATGATGAAACCTTTTAGCAGTAAAAGTTGGTGATTTTACAAATACGGAATAGAACTTACCTAAACAAGCTGTGATAAGAAGGTTACATGAGGTCTGCCTGATCGGCGTCGTTGTTCAGAGAGGCGCTGTCCAATTTTAGCTCTCTTTTGGTAAGCTTCTGGTCCACATCCAAATTCATCAGCGCCGACATTTCATTTTCGACATCATCCGTAATCCGCTTGGTCCGTGAGCAAATCTTCCACCGGGAACGACGAGAAGATAAACTCTACCAAATTGACCTTGAACGTGAACTTTGAACCGTGACATAGATCGTACTGATGGTACTACAATTCCACATGAAGCGATCCTACTCACCAAATATTGCCGAAGGTCGAACCACCATCGGGTATGGAAACTCCTAGTGATCGATCTTCCCGCCGGCGAATTTTTTTTCACGATTTAACTGCTCTCTTTGCGCAGAATCGATTTCGGGTTGATTGTCGTCAAACGGTCTAATTGGCACGTTGGGTACTGTCCAAGTGTACATCCTAGAGGGTAAAGGTAATGGTCAGTACGGTACAAAATTTAACTGAGGAATCGATCTTACTGCAAATTTCCCGCCCGGTTGCACCGAATTCAGAAAAACGATCCCATTTAAACTAAACTTACCTCCAGTCAGACGTTTCGGCGCGGCTAGAATCGTCGTCTACAGCATTCGTGGACAATTGGTGCCATTTTGACCCGCAGATAGGCGATTCCGGATTGTTGCTTGGCCGTTCTTGGATTTTATCCAAAAAAAAAAAATTACAAGAGACAGAACAAGTGGCAGAGATAATAATATTTATTAAATTTTTGACGTTTTTTCCTGAATCTGATGTGGTGTGGTACTAGACAAAGGCACAATCGAAGTACTAGAACGTGATAAATTTGTTCATACACGAAGAACCAGATTTGTACATTTTGGCAGTTAAAATTAAACTGGCAAATTGGGCAAGTCTAGCAGAACAATGTAATTGGGCCAATGTCAAAGTGTAAACAAAGAGTCTAACCTGCTCGTTCCTTATGTAAACATCTACCGCATCTACTGTTTACACTCCGACATTGGCTTAAAAAATGATTATTCGTGTTTTTTTTTTCAAGTTTTATTTTTCATTGAATCTTAGGGGAATTCAAACCTAGATTCAAATACTCAAGAGCCTTGCAAAAGCAAAAAAAGGGTCATGACTCATGATCAACAGAAACACTGATGGTATTTATATCAAGCAAAATTATATAAATTTTCAATTTCCAATGAATCGAGAAATTAAAAGTGAGAGTGTGTGCGTGCAACATGGAGTTAAACTTTTCAAAGTGCCATGGTAATCTTCACAGCAACTTCACAGAAAGTTTAACTCCATGTTGTACACACTCTCGCTTTTAATTTCTCGATTAAAGCTGGTTTTCATTTTTTGGATTTATACGTTTGTCTTATACGATCAATTCAAAAACTGTTTACATAAAAGTTCAGAGTTTAATACCAAACCAATGCACTAAAATAAGGCCGATGCAAATATTTTTCAAAGTTTTTGTCCCTCGGCTCTGGCCAAGGTCGAGGGGGGGGGGGGGTGGAATAAAAAATATAAAATTTGAAATAACAAGCCATAGCCTCAACATTTGAATGCAAAAAGTGTTTTAAAATAAATTTTACACTAGTTTAGTTGTTTTGCAATCATTAGTTTTAAAAAATTGAAAGATTTGAGGAAAACAAAAAATTTAGCGAAAAAAAATTATTGCGATACTTAACATCGAAAATTCAAATGATTTTTAAATCAACCCAAAGATGCTGAAAATGATTCAAAATGCAGGGGAATGCATTTTAAATTAATTTCAGCTGATTGCACTTAAATGTCCATTTAAATTTTGAAGCTTTTGATATTTGTTTTGCCCTCTGATTTTTCGGGCCAACTTTGAAGGGGGGGGGGGGGGGTGTTTGTTTTAAATCCTCATTGGCCCATGTAAAATGTTTGGCTTGAATCGTATGTTTTTTTTTCAGGTGCATAATTAACCTATATTTTAAATAACTTTTAGCTTTTCCAACTTTTCACCTATCAGTTTGTAATTCGGCGTTTTAAAACAGCTGTGAAACCAACCCGAAAATCAATTTACTTAATTTTGGGTAACGCTGAGTATTTGAATGCTGTAGTATTTTAATGAGTAATATCTCCGGATGTAGTATGCCACGATAGTCGTGTAAACTGCAAAAATTTTGACAATCAATCTGTTTGCATTTCACTTTGCTGACTTTTCGTTTTGTTTTGGTTTTCAAACGGCAGGAGTAAAACCTATTTTTTTAAAAGAAAAGCATTTGTAAACTGCAAACAAGAAAGTGAAGAACTAAGTTAATTTGTAGTGTAGTGCATTTGATGTGAAAAAATACTCACCAGTAGCAGTAATGACCCGTATTGAGCCAGTGGCCGTGATTCTACCGGAAGAAGTGCTTTGCGCAAGCAGTTGGCACCCAAGGCTTTGCGTGAAATCCCCTTGTAGAAGAAGTCTCGGAGCTAATGATTACTAGGTAAGTCTTCTTGTCCTTCGAGCAGTTGGTGGGTGTATTCGCACAGACTCCAAACCCGATCTGCACTCATTCAGACTGGACCATGGCGGGCTTTCCCAGAAATTCAACAAAGCCTACCTGGTTGGCCTGAAGCACCAAATTATGCGCGGTCCAAGCCAAACTAGCCATCCTGCTGGCGAGCAGCCCTTGATTGTTTCCCCTTCATCTTCGCTTTGCCGAAAGTCGACGAGCCGTGGGAATATCGCCGGAAGTGGGTGCGAGCGCAGCGCCGACAGCAGCTCCAGGCTCTGCCCCTTTTGCTTCCCGGAATCACAACATTCTACAACAGCGGAACCAGCCACAAGCCGATTGTCGACGGATGAATGTACATCAACAGATCCCTGAATAAGTATGACAATTACGTTCACAAACAATCTTGTTTTGAAAAACATTATTCTAGCGTCTTAATTTGGTATACTTACACAATTCCATTACCAAAACACCGCCAAAACTAAGGCAACATCAAATATGTTCTCTAGCAACCTGCTTCCAATCTGCATTCATTGTTATCCAACAGTCTCGAAATTCTTGCTATAATCATGACGTTTATCGAGATTCATTTGTGATAACAAACATTTGATGCAAAAACATGTCCACTTTGATGCGCGCCCGCCAAACTTTAATAATTTTGATCTGATTTGTTTTGTCTTCCGCTTGAGCTGTCATTCGCAAAACAAACTTGCATTTTAATTTTAAATGCCTTTTCAATTTAAATTTCGAAAAATTTACATCAGAATGACAATTACATGCTTTTCACATTTTCAAATTCTAGATTTGGCAGCACCAAAAATTCAATTCACATGAAATTTAATAATTACATTCAATCTCATTTTACAAGTAGGCTCTTTAAATTGAATACAACTTTTTACAATGAATTTCGATTTTACATTGAGCATGTTTACGTTGAAAGCATGGCTTCAGTGCAGGGTAAATTTACATTTTTTTTTTCTGTGTACACCTTCATGATCGTTAGATATCCTACACAGAAAAAAAAAATCAAGGTAATATTGCATCTGGGAAGGGGTACATCTTATATGTCAGAAAAAAGGTGTAATTTTACCTCTGGAAATGTGTAATTTTACCACTTTTCTGGTGTAATGTCACATTTTCAGTCTAAATGGATGTAAAATTACATTTTAAAAGAGGTAATATTCAACCTTCCAAAATTACAGCTTCCAAATTTACATTATTTTTTTCTGTGTACTGGCAGCCACATGCGTATACTTTGTACACACTTGCATGAAACGCAAAAACACGCGACTTCCGAAAGCTTGTGTAGATATGTCGATTCGAGCTTCTTAGCTATAAATTACATTACTGATTTCTGATAATATAGTTTTATCTCTAAAACATCACGCATCATTATCATTAATGATAATATATATAATTTATCTCGCTTACTTTCTCAAAAGTTCATACGTACATAAGAAAACCAATGGTGAATTGGTTGTTTTGAAAAAGTGATCTAGATATATTATGTATATGTTAATTTATTTATATGCACGATAAAATTTGCTCCGTTACAAAAATTGAGAAATTTTCCTTGATAAATTCAGTTTAGCGGAAATCATGATAAAATGGTAGGTTTCAGATAAGGTGTCAATCTATATTTGCCTCCACCGGTGTTTGCATCTGCTTGGCTGAGATTCCTCCATCACGCACTGTGAAATGCGTGCTCAGACCAATTCGCACCCACAGCATAATGAATTCTTCATTAACGTGTATGCTTCTCTTATTTTTGCGAAATATGGAGCCCCTTCGTTACGCATGATAAGCATTTGACACATTTGCTGCTGCCAATGCTGCTACTTTTGGGTGATTTGTTATTTTTCTACTCCTAATGAATGTATGAGGTAAAAATGGGTCCCCAACTCAAAAACAAACGAACACACACTCGGCCACTTTATATCGGTGTATGGGTTGTTGAATTAAGCCTGAAAGACCGTGCGTAAGGTTTGGTCCATCGGCGGAGGACACGCTACCAACACGTGAACAGCTGGACCGAAGTTTTGCAAAGTCGTCGCACGAAGTCCGAATGGAGCGAATGTATTGAGGTATTGATTTGATTTTAGTGGATGTGTGACGGAACTGCTTTACTCCCCGCGATGATGGAGCATAAAATATGTCTAGTAGGGTGCTCGAGAGATTTGAAAGCTTTGCCAGAACCTTTGGGACAAGACTATCCTTGGATTAATGGATTAACCCATTTAAAATGCTCAATAATCAATAGTTACTAGCCTATCACCATCAAATACATTCAATATAAATATAAATTTTGATGTTTTTGGGGAAAACATTCTCAAATTCGCAAAAATGTATGGCAAAAAGCATGGTTTCAGGATTTTAGCAGCATGTGGAGCAGGTCTAACCCAAAATTGTCCAAGTGTGAGATTCTTGTAGGAAATTCAATTCCCTACAACTTTTTCGAAGGGTGCAAGAAGATCCAAGTCGATCCTGATGAGTTATTATCAATTCGACGAAAAGAAATAATCTTATATTGTTGAAAGTATATAAGGGGTATATACGAAGTATATAAGAAAATATTTTTTACTTTTAAGTCATGTTTTATGAATGTTCTGATAACCTTTTTGTGAAAATATTAATTAAATTCAGTTGTTCCACAATTGTTGGATGCACATTAACATCCCACAATTATGAAACAGGCAGTTTGGAAGCAGTGTTTTGGATAAAATAACCTTGAATGCAAGCTTGAATGTGTGTTTTTGTTCAAACAGAACTACACCCAAAATTCAG
Organism: Culex pipiens pallens; assembly: GCF_016801865.2. Lineage (NCBI taxonomy): Eukaryota > Metazoa > Arthropoda > Insecta > Diptera > Culicidae > Culex > Culex pipiens. Next base: position 56,482,282 of record NC_068939.1, read on the forward strand.
AGTCGAGACCCAAGTAACATTTTTTCCAGGAGTTCTACAAGAGCTCTTCAAGATAGCTACAGCATAGCAGTTTGGACCGCGGTAGGATAAAACTCTCTTCAAGTACTCTTCCAAACTCCTGAAGAAGTTTTGAAGAGAATTTTATCCTAACGGGGTCCAAACTGCTATGCTGTAGCTATCTTGAAGAGCTCTTGTAGAACACTTGGAAAAAAATGTTACTTGGGGAGAATCGTTCCCTCAAAATTTATTAAACTTTCTGTCAAGCTTCTGTGAAATTTACCATAATAGTTGCGAAAGTTTAACTCCATGTTACCGGCTCACATCTCTCTTTTTAATTTCTCGATATATTTGAAATTTAGAAAAATATATAGACATACACAGACTTTTCAAAAAACCATGTGGCATTAATATCAAAATCGATTTTCCAGCACAGCAATTTTTCAGTTCCTTTTGGGGTCCTAAACAACTCCGCAAAGTTTAGGAACGATTGGTTTTGTCCTCACTTTGCGCAAAGCGATTCAATTTTCCATATAAATTTGTATGGGAAAACCCATTTTTTTGGATTTTAATATTTAACAAAATCCATACTCTCTTCGGGAAAGTTGTAGAGCACCTTCCATAGCATCCTAATATTAATCCGGTTTTAGTGTAGGCGTGAAACGTGGATTTTATAAATATCAACATCCAAAAAATGGTTTTTCCCATACAAATTTATATGGAAAATTGAATCGCTTTGTGCAAAGTGAGGACTAATCCAATCGTTCCCAAACTTTGGGGAGTTGTTTAGGACCCTAAAAGAAACTGTAAAATTGCTGTGCTCACTAAATTTGGACAACTTTATTTTTTTTCCATACAACCATATTTCACCCTAATGTGGCATCCCTGGTTCACACACAATACCAAACGTTTGTTTTGATTGTGTTCATAAGCGCCGTCACTTTTGAGTTTGACTTTGACCAACCAACGGGGTACAAACTAAAAAAGTGTCAAACGAAAAAGTGACCAATCACCGGGGGTTGAGTGTAGTCGACACTTTTCGTTTTTTGTTGGACGGCTGAACTTTTTTTTGCAAATGAACCTCGAGGGAATAATTCTCTCGCCCATCTCGAACTGTGTTCTCTGTGTCCTCAAATGGTACTTTTTGTTCAATTTTTGTCCCGTTTAATATTAGTATTCAGTCTGCAAAGACTTTGTGTGATTGTCTTTTTTAAGAAATAGCAAGATGTTCAAAATAGTAGGGACGACAGAAAAGATTCATTTCATGCTATTGACAAATTATCACAAAAGTGTTTCGAGTTTGTGGGTGTTCCAAATATGTGGGATGACTGTAGAGCATTATGAAAACAAATCATAACGCGCCTCCACTTAACGTGTTTTATTCTAGAGGAGACGCATGTTATTCTATAAATTCATTGAAAGAGCATTGAATTTCAAATTAAAATTGAATTTCAAGGTATTTGGAAAGCGGTTCGGCTGCGATTATTTTTACGGTCATCCTAACTAACCATATCCACACTGCCTAACCGCGGCGCTTAACGCTCTCTCACCTGGCCGAGATCACCTCGCCGGACTGGACGCTTTAAAGTTAATCACAAACACATCGCTGAACCGTAACCATCGACAGCGTTTTTGCAGCTTGTTTATTATAAATTCGATATTATAGTAATTTTTCCTTTTCAGTTGGTTCGCGTGATCCCGTAGAGCCAGATCTACCCTCGTCGTCGGTTCGATGGTTGGTTTTTGGTGTATCGAAGTTGAAACCGCCCGGAATAGTAGCAGTAGCAGCAGAACCGGTTCGACGTGACATTGGGCACGGACGGGAATTTCGGGGCAACACGCAACAATTAGCTCCATCTGTGTAAATGGGAGGGGGCTTTCGCTGAGTGCCAACGTGGAAGCTGACGCGCGTTGATCGCGATGTGAAGATTCGGTGGCCGGTTGATAAGCCAGCAGCATCCGTTATCAAAACAGGAGCACCAATACGTGAAAAACGCGCGCGAAACGAACACAAAGACACGCTTAAACGCGTGGAGGTTATATTTATTGAAGTGAGTAGTGGATGCGCAAACAAAAAGTTTGCAGGGAACGTCAGTTGTAAATTAGAGAGGGCCTTAAAATGGAGAGATATGGCGAGGGTAGAATTATAGCCCGGGATCGGTGCGCTCGCGCGAAAAGCTGACGGCCGGGGGTTCGTGGCTGCGTTGCTCTGCGGTCTGTGTTCTATTGGGTTCAATAAATCTTAATTTAAAGTAAAGTACGTTGATTGCCGCGGCGAAGTTTGTACGTTGGTTGCTGTGAGGCATTTTCTGACTGTGGAAGGAAAGCTCACAGACAGACGGGGCGCGCGTTTCATACATACAGATAGATAGACAGGAACACAGGCAGCAGCAGCAGCGACTTGCCACTTGCCGACCGGGCTGGTCTGGACGAGTGCGACATTTTGCGTCGAGTTCTGGAAGAGATAGCACATGCCGAAAACAAAAATGCTCTGTGCGTTGGCGTATTGCGCGAAGCTATGCTGTATTTGACGCGCGATCCCAAACCACCGTCACCTACGGGCGCTAGCATGGATTGTGTGAACGCGATCGAGTATTACATTAACGACTAAGCGCACGCGCGCGTGTTTGTTGGGACTTAAGTCGTGCGAGGGGAAGTGGAAGAAGAAGAAGAAGCAGAAGCCCGCGCCGTTTCTTGGGTCGTTCAGGCCGGTTTCGAACGTCAGCACCTTTTTTGCCCCAACCTCCGAAGAGGGGAATCGCCAGAGAGTGTGCGTGGTGGTGATATTTTTTCATTCAGTTTCAGCTCGCCCGATGTCGCAGTTGTGCTAGAAAAGAGAGAATCGCAAGTGAACATTTCAACCGACGGAGAAGTGCTAATCAGTCACTGATTGATCGCTAAAAGTTTGCGCTAATACAAAAGTGAAGAGAGGTATCATGCGCGAGTGGTGCTAATCTGTGAGGGTATGAATTAGCGATGCAGAACATCTCGGCTTAGTGGGAGAAGCTCAAAATTAAGCTAAAGGACGTTTCCATCGACAGGCCAGCAAACATTATCAAAGTGGAGCTGCTACTGAACAAAGTGTTGGAACAACTGTCCCTGAAGCTTTACGCCACTGGTGTGCCATATGGAGACGGAAAATAAGAGTTCGGAATTCGTCGTTTTTATGGTCAACAAAATGCTGATTGATATCGAGAATACTCTACTGCAAAGCCATCGACAGCGCGAAACTACCGGAATTAAGAAGCTCTACAACTCATTCTTCGTGCTGTTCTAACTGACTCGCGGACACAAGGACCGAAATCTTGGTGCACGTCCGATCCGATTACTTTGTGTGTACTTAGTGTTATCATATGTGAGCGTATAAATATCCAGAAAAATATACTAGTGAAAAGTGCAAATCAATCTAGAATAGCATAAAGTTAAGATTAGTGCTAACCTCAACATATTCAAACCGGGGGCATGTAAACTGGAAAATCAAAGCTTCAAACCTGTGAAGAAAAACCTCGACATCAACGTTGCACCTGAAACAATTGGAAAAGACCAAACACAACCTCAAAGCGGAACATCATCGACCGTGTAGTGCCGAACCGTGTTATCGTGTGATAAGCAAAACCCCGCGAAACAAATTAAATTTCTCGTGACACCTTCCCTGTCGAAGAAAGGAAAATTAATTTCAACCTGCGTCATCCGGTGGCGTCCGCCTCCCCCCCGAAAAACAACATCCATATATCGCCCGGACATCATCTCGATCACAGCATCTCGGCACCGCGCAGGTTTCGATGCGATAGAGAACCACGAATGGCGGTATCGTTGCTGGCAAACTTATGCAACAGCAGTGGATTAGAGCAGCTCTGCCAAACACCGGAGCCGTTAAAGTTCTACTATCACAGCAACAACAGCAACAGTGATCATCAGCATCAACATCAGCAGCAGCAGCAGCAGCAGATCAACAACCTGGGTGTTGAGCCGGACGAAGGTGACGAAGAACAAATGGAATACGCCAATTCCTTCTACCAGCATCAGCAGCAGCAACAACAGAATCAGCAGGATTTTGAAGAGGTATGTTTTGTTGTTTTGGAAAAAAACCTGTTTTGATCAAAAATCTTATTATTGCTAAGCTTTCGGTTTGATATCGAGTTTTCGAATAATTTTTATAAAAAAAAACTTTTGTGGCAATGACTGTCAATGATGGTCGAGTACATATTATATAAGTTAATCACTATATGTAAAATTATTCTACAAACACAAACAAGGATGTTTGTAAGATAGGCCGAAAAAGCGACTTCTCAAATGTTAAGGCAAACTTTTGATACAGACACTCACATATAAATAACACCGACCAACAAAATTTCTGCGCAGGCTCAACTCGAGGGGAAGCACGAACTTTAAGGTTCCCAGAAACACGTGCGTTTGGAATTTTTCAAAAATATTTAGTCAAGGCCGAATGGTTTTTCTCCAAACTTTGTATGGAGAATTAGTGCGGTTCGCTACTCCTACATATTGCATGCAATTTTTGGATTGTATGCAACAGCGACGAACCGCCCTAATTCTCCATACAAACTTTGGAGAAAACCATTTGGCTCTGACTAAATATTTATGAACATTCAAGGTGCACTTGTTCTTGGGGACTTTAGAGGTTCTGCTTCCCCTCGAGTTGAGCCTGCGCAGTCATTTTTGTCAATGTTTTTAGGTTAGTGTAATTCCGTTCCAGCAAAACGAAAAACCATCCCCGACGGATTCGCCACATCCGACACCTACACTTTTTAGTGGGACGTATTTTATACACCATGAGTAATTCACGACTGTTTTTGTTTTAATTTTTATGTTATATCTATTATACTGCCCCTGTTCGCATAAATGTCCCATATGCATTTTCGTCCCTTTTGAGTTAGTTACGCAATCACAAAAAGTTAGTACCTTGTTAAAGAGACCTCGATAAACTTTTATTTTTAAGCAGATCCGTTTATTTTTTCAAAATCGTGTTATCTTTTAGAAAAGCCTATAACATCCAGCACTTTGTTGTAGAAATCAGGAGGAATTCCAGTTTCTTCGTGAAAACTTTACACGTAGCCTTGTGTTTTTGTGGGATAAACTTGCCTTACGATTTTCCACCTTGCTATTTTTGCATATGGGACATTTATGCGAACATGGGCAGTAAAAGAGTATCCAATTACAAATAGGAGACTCTTACATCTAGCATTTTAGATACCTTGGTCACTGTTATATTAAATTTTGATCAAACCGTTTGGCAGAATTTGTTTTAGTGCCAAACACACTACATATAAAACCGAACTACGAATCGTAAAAAAAAAAAATAATAAAAAGAAAAAACTTGTTTACTCGATTTTTGCAACCGAAACTTTGTTGATTTAAAATATTTTCAGAATTGTGTTAATCGTTTATTTTGAATCTCTATTTACCAAATCAATTGACACTCGTCTCTTGCAAAATGGATTGAACAGTCGGTAAAATTATTTGTTTTTTAACTACAAAATACCAATTCGGTTGAACGAAAAAAAAAATCGTGTGGCGTTGACGAGGTCCGTTTTTTGATATCTCGTGACGGAGGGGCGGTTCGACCCCTTTCATTTTTGAACATGCGAAAAAAGAGGCGTTTTTCAATAATTTGCAGCCTGGAAGGGTGATGAGATGGAAATTTGGTTTCAAAGGGACATTTATGTAAAATTGGATGCCCGATTTGACGGCTTACTCAGAATTCCGAAAACGTATTTTTTTTATCGAATAAAAAACACTATTTTTAAAAAAACTCAAATCTTAAAAACTCAACGGTTAAAATATTTGAAACATGTCAATTTACAGGAAATTTAATGTACTTTTCGAATCTACGTTAACCCAGAAGAATATTTTTTCAGAACAAAATTTTTCATTTTAAATTTCGTGTTTTTTCTAACTTAGCAGGGTTAGTTTTTTAGAGTGTAACAATGTTGTACAATGTTGTAGAGCAGACAATTAAAAAAAATGATATGTAAACATAAGGGGTTTGCTTGTAACCATCACGAGTTATCGCGATTTTACGAAATTGTTTTTTTGAAAAAGTTGGTCGTCGTTGTTCATGGCCGTTCATGGTCACCCGCGACAGACACGGACGACGAAACAAAGGGAGCGTTCTTTTATAACGTAACGCAAAAAATCGGATTTTAGACCCCCCCCCTCGTAACAAAATTTCCATACAAATTTAAAAAAAATGTATGGAGCGTAACACGGCCTACGACCCCTCCTCCCCCCCAATTGCGTTACTTAATAAAAGAACGCTCACAAAGAGAAACGCAAAAAGTAACTTTTTCAAAACTTGTTTTCGTAAAATCGACAGGTAGCAAATTATTCAAAAACACCTCTTTTTTTCGCATGTTCAAAAATTGAAGGGGTCGTACCGCCCCTCCGTCACGAGATATCAAAAAACGGACCTCGGATTTGTGATCAGGGACAAAAGTTACTCCTTAGGACAAAGTTTCACGCAAATCGAAGAGGGGTCGGGGCAACTTTCTCGATTTCGTGTGAGTTGGTAGAGAGTAACCCTTAGATGATAAATAGCAAATTTTCGTAATATCACTATATTTTGTATGGACATTTTTTTTAACAATTGGTTATCAGTTTTCAAGTATTTTATGTATTTATTTCCCAATAAAATATCTTGTTGCAGCAAATCGTATTTTTTTTTCCACGCTATAAATCCATATGGTACACTTGACCCACCTGAACAAGACTTTTAAAAAGCTCTCAACAAAAATTATCAAAAGATAAATCATACTTTATAATAGGTGCAAGTCATTGGTAGGGACACTACTGATCTAGGAAAAAAGGCATTTTGATAAAATGAACCTAAAACCGAACCATAAGTCTTATTTTGGGGTTTCTAAATGTTATAAAAAAACAAAGGATTTGAAAAACACCATTCAATCTTGTGTCCCGTGGCGTTTAGGTCGTGTTGGCGGTTATGTGGTAGTAGAATTAACTAATTGCATTGCTTGTAACATTTCCTCATATTAGAAATATTGGAAATAGTCCCACTTTCCCCTAAATGGTCTCCGTCAAAATGGATTTTTTTTGCATAAAATATCATTTAGCTTAGGGGAAATTCTCGTATGTTTGGCAGGTTAAGCACTCGCTCCTAACTCCATCCAATTTGCTGATTTTCACTATTTAAACAACTAATTTTGCAAAACTTTTGATAGAAACTGGCTAACTCACTTCTTATTGAGCTATTTATCACTCCATTTCAGTTGAAAACGCTTTTAATTAGCTTTAATTGAATGTCAAAGTTCTGACCTGCCAACATTAGAGGCACGCTGGAATTAGATGCTGTTCCCCTAGATGCTATAACATTAAGTATTCAAAAATATTTCCGGTTTTTAACATAAGATTTTATAGCTTATTTTAGGATTTTTTACGCATTGTGAAAATTTAGTGATATTTTATGTTTTCGAATAGTGGTCCCCGTGAAAATTGCATTTTTTTTTCAGCGTGAAAAATCACTAAGCGTACAAATAACCAACTATACTATTCATCTTCCTTCCCGTTTCGCAGATTTCGCAAAACTACAACCTCGACAACGACGACAACTACAGCGGATCCCCGAACAACTTCCAGGACTACCGCAACAACTTTGTAGACTCACCGCCGGACTCGAAGGAAGCTTGGCCCGTCGAGTACAGCAAGATGCAGTCGGGACTGGTTCCAGCCTCGACGAACAACAGCAACAACGCCGGACCCAACAACAGCACCAGCAATGCCAACAGCGCCGTAGCAGCCGTGGCCGCCGCAGCCGCAGCTGTTGCCGCCGCCCAGCAGCAAGAAGGTGGAGCACCTTACAGTGGGGTGGTCATGCCAACGCGTAAGCGACGTATCGAGTGGATGTCTGCCCACCACCAGGATCAGGAGGAAAACGACAGTTCCGAGCCCAAGATTGCCAGCACCGATAAGGAGCGCGAAACGCGACGCAAAGGTAAGTTTCAGCAGCAACCCCCTCGGGGCATATTGGACACTTGTTATTTAAGGGGCAGGTTATCAATTTGGAAGCGGTTTTTGGGCAACTGATAACGACCGGACGAAGGCCGGTTTCGTGTTGTTTAACAAGTTCTATAAATCATGAAGCTATACAAGTGTACTTTGCTGTACACCAAATTACGGACAGACCATTGTTTCCGAATGGTGTGTTATCAGGTATGGCCTCAAAACAAGGTTTTTCAAAGTTGGGCCAGTATCCTAGAAACATCCAGAGTGAGAGACTATATAAAATACTCGACTATTCTGGGGAGGAAGACATGAATAACACATTTGCGTTATAAGGTGTCTGGATTTAAATTATAGGTACTAATGAAGAAATGACGACAATCGTGTTTCATATTTCATTAGACGTTTTTGTTACGTATGTGGTACGCCATTATTCGAAAACGGAAAACCCGGCCTGATGAACTGTTGATAACAGCCTGGTGGTGGGGGAAGGTTGTGTGCGTGTCGTCTGGAACGCACAAACACAAGTTCAACGTTGCTTCTCTGCAGGCTCAAAGGTTCGTTGATAAGAGCCTGGTTGGATGTGCTATGAAGCGACCGATTACTTTTTGTTGTATAGACTTGCATCGAGAGATGAAGTGGGCGAAGCAGTGGTCCAGGATCCAAAATGCAGCTAATTTAACATTTTTTACAAGAAATGCGATGGTGCAGCAAAAACAAATTAAGCATAACGATGTAAATTGCCCAATATCGAAGTCCGTAGTAACAGTTCAATAGGGCGAATCTGCGATTGTAAATAAGCAGTCAATCCCTTTTGCTCAAGTGACAGTTCATGTCAAGTAAGAGGGGGATAGACTGCTGGTTTACAATCGCAGATTCGCCCTATTGCACTGTTACTACGGAAGTGTATGGAAGGGATTATCAGAACTATTTGATCTCTTCGGCAAAATTGGTATTATTACGTTTTTTTTTTGGTAGAAAAAATGGTACATGGAAAAATTCCTTTTTTTTAATTTACTTTTTATCACTTAATTCCCAAAATACGATAGGTACAGTCATCCCACATATTAAGAACAATGAACAGATCTGCTAATGTTCTGAAAATCACAGAAAATCGCCAATTAAACATAATTATTTGCTTTTGCTTTCATGTGAAAGCTTTTGTTGTGATCTTTCGATCTGTTGATGGACCGCCTGTAAGTTTCCAAAGGAAGATATTGGCCCTTGAAATCAACAAATTCGGAACATTTTTTGTTGCTACGGATGTAAACAAACTTTAGCTGTATACAAAAATAATGACTTCACACACTAATACCAATGAAACTCAAGCTTAGTTATGTTTTATGAAAGATCTGATAACTTTTTTGTTCGTGAAAATATCAGTTAATTTTAGGTGTTCCTTAATGATGTAGGGCAGAAAAAGCCTTAATTTTTTAGTTCGCAATACCTCGGAAACTATTGGTACGATTTACAATGTAAAAAATGAAACTAGTTATTCTTATTGGTACTATTCGTTATTATGGTTATCCTTGTAGCACTTACATTAAAACTTTGTTTTATTGGTTATCCTTGTAGCACGTAACGTAAAGCTATAAGAATGAAACTTGAGCTATGCGTACTAGAGTGTAACAAAAATGACTTTTTGGCGGGCATTCAAGGGTTTGTTCCGGTGGGCATAATAAGCCCAAATCCAAAATATGAGCTTGATTGGACGTAACAGGAGCTGGCGCTCCGCCCTTCAATTTTAAATAAGATTTAACCCGTAAAAAAAGATTTTTCCGAAAATGTCACTTTTTGAGGCATTTTGGCCACTGAAGCGTTTATGGCGTGTAGGCCAGACCCTTGCGCATCTTTTGGTATATATAACATTGAAATTTGGAGCACCCTGGAGCTCGGTACAAACTTTCAAAGTATGGCATTTTTTTTAAAAAATCGGCCCCGACAAAAAAGATATGCGTCGCGCCTGGCGACGCCCTGGACGCCATTTGATTTTGCCGGGGCCGATTTTTCGAAAAAATGCCAAACTTTGAAGGTTTGTACCGAGCTCAAGGGTGCTCCAAATTTCAATGTTATATATCAAAAGATGCGCAAGGATCTGGCCTACACGCCAATGATGTTGAAAATAAACACTTCAGTGGCCAAAATGCCTCAAAAAGTGACATTTTTGAAAAAATCTTTTTTTACGGGTTAAATCCCATTTGAAAATGAAGGGCGGAGCGCCAGCTCCTGATACGTCCAATCAAGCTCATATAACAAATCCTTGAATGCCCGCCAAAAAGTCATTTTTGTTACATCCTAATGCGTACGCTCATTTATTTTTCGTTACACAGTGAAATGACCTTCTTAAAACTGTTGCAATGCACATATATAAATTTAAAGGCATTGATGGTACTAGGAAAATAATTTTTGAACAAGACAGATATATTGATTGGATTTTGTTTTAAGTAATAGTTTATTCCATCTCATGACTTTTATTTTAGTCTAATAGTTTAAAAATAAACATTAAATAAACACAAAATATAGTTTTGAAGGTAACTCTGGTAGATAATTGTCATGTGGCGTCCTCAGATCGAGTCAACCTTCCTAGTGAGCTGTGGTTGTACCCTTTATGTTTATCCGAAACCTTTTGATTTTCAGCGACGCCGAAAAGAATCTGTTTCAAGGCAAGACCATGCATCTTTTGGAGAAATCGTTCCCAGATTATCCCCTTGGACCACATGGCATGCAAAAGTAGTAAAATTTTAACGGCTGACTTGTAGAGAGCAATAAAGCAAAAAGCACAAGTATTAGGGTTTATTCCCTTTTAAACTTGTTCTAATCCGGTTTTCAACCAAATAGGCTAAAATTTGGTCTAGTCTAGTCCCCTTTTAAATTCTCCTTTGGGCAATCTCTTATAATTACACAACTTAACCATTTTGAAGTTGATGTTAGGTAGACTTCAGTTTCGTCAAGGTATGATACATTTCTTAAAAGCTTACTCAAACTTAATTTTTTTCACAATATTTTTGTAAACGCATAAAATTTACCCTAGAACAAGTCGAAAACCCGATATGAGCTTTTTAGGTAAAAATTAAGTATCAAAAAGACCGGTGCGTACCTTTGCCCTATGGTTGCTTGAGATAATAGAGTTATCTACGTGCGCATGTATTGCGTGTACGTACACGAAAAAAAGTGAGGTTAAATTTTGTACCGTCCAGCAAAACAAAACAAATGGCGTGCTAGTGTGCGTGAGAGCGGGCTTAGATAACTCTATTCCTCGAAATATATTATACTCGAAATTAACAATTTTATTTATTGGCCAGGAGATCACTTAAATTGAATTCTATCGATTGGAGCGTGTTCACTGTTCAGGGAGCCCAAATCTATCATAACATGCTGAAACTGAAACGTTGACTGACATCCACTTAAAAAATGTCGAGTTGGGTTATCAACAGGGTTGCCAGGTTGCCAAATAAATCTGGGAATGCCAGATTTTTCAATTGTCTGCCAGAACAAAGATTCACTCTTCTCTGTGCCAGATATTGACAGATTTTTCACTTTATGCCCATTTTGAACAACTTTTTGATTGACATGAAGGAATTTAATCGAAAAAAATAGTGTTTAGAATTGGAAGAGGAAAGCAAATGGGTCACTAATGATGTACTGTGGTACGCGCGGCTGGTGCTACCCAGCGCAGTACTAATTCTCGCCTGTTTAGGTGGCAGTTCTGAAGTCGCTCATTCTCTCTAATTTCTAACTCTCTGTGGTCCCACTAAGAAGAGAATTAACCCTCCCAGCTTACTGCGATCGGTGGCGCGAAGATGCATCGATCTGATCCATGTATGTTACATGTAGTTTTTGTTAGAGTAATCAGATCCCAAATAAAGTCCGTTGGAAGTAGATCGTTTCGTGTACGAGTGAAGGAATAAATTTTGTGTTTTCAACTCTACGCTCCGCGGTTTCAATTCTCTCCGGAACTAGCCAGAGTGATCCGGACCCATCCGGTTCTGTACAAATAGAATGTGTATTTCTTAAAGAAAATGCAAATTCAACGTTTTTGATGCCATAAAGCCAGTTAAAACTTCTGTATTCTACAAACTTTTGAATTTATTTATATCCTCCCTCCCCATCACTTTGAAGAATTGTTAGATTTTTGTCTGCCAAATTTTTCCAGATTTTAATCAATACTTTGCCAGATTTAACCCTACACTCAAAGTCAGAAGTATCCCTCAAAAGGGTACTTTCAATCCTCAAAAAGGATACTTTCTATCCTTTTTTAAAGTTCACCCGGCGTCACCCTTTTAAAAGGGTATGTCAAATTCAGTACATTTTCGATACCCTTTTAAAGCGTGACGACGGGTGAACTTGAAAAAAGGATACTTTTTACTTTGAGTGTAGTTATCAATCTGAGTAACTTTAGTTTTATTTTAACACTCGAAAAAAATCAATTCTCGAAATCGTGAATAATGTTCATGAATTTGAGAACCACGAAGGAATATATTTACGTTTACGTTTTTTGCGTTTAATGCACCATACTCATGAATAAATTCCTTCGTGGATCTCAAATTCATGAACACAATTCACGATTACGTGAATTAAATTTTCTCTGTGTATAGCTTCATTGACTATGTTGGTATGTTGAGATATCCTGAGTTATCAAGGACTTCCTGGAGTAACGTATTACCCAAGGTATTAACTTTTGAAGTCCCCAAACGGAAACAACTTAAGAACGCTTCACTGCCGTTCTACGCATAATTGTCCCATGTCATTTTTGGTCGATTCTGACTTCTTGACATTTTTAGGTTTGGTTTGACGTTTACTTTTCGAAAAACACATAAAATCAAGTACTTTGTTCGGAAACTCATTGAAAACAACACCAAGTCTGTTTGTCCCATCGTTGTACTTCTACGCATAATTGTCCCACCAAGTATTTTCTATCACGAAATTATCAGTTTGACGAAGTATTGTGTCTTGTTTACCTATTGTATAGCAAGAGGAATACTAATAAGAGTGATAAACTGCTAACTGGGATGATAAGGGACTTACAGGGTGAATAGGAACCCACGGGACAAGTATGCGTAGAAACACAAAAAACGGTCGAAAAATTTCAATCGCGTTTTTCTCAGTTGCACTTTTTTGAACATGGGACAATTATGCGTAGAACGGCAGTTCAGCGAAAGCAAATATACTGACAGAGACGTTTGTGCACAAACTACCCGCAGCGACCAATACACCGCTCGCGAGAGGGTGATGATGGTGTGCTTTTGATTTATTTAATAATTACGTTGATAACGTGTAAATTTTCAGTGATAACCGTCTACACAAACAACTCTCCCATAGTGAAGCCATTTTCCTTGTGCTGATACTTTCCATTAAATGGCGGGTCGGGTCGCACTCTGCTGGTCGCTTCTTATACCTCAACTTGTTGATTCGTACCGCGGTGAATTCGAGGGATTCGTCGATTCGTGCATTCGTGGATTGTTTGTTTGATTAATTAGTACCGCCGACCAAACGGGGTTGAAGATGCTCTCGAATGAGTGAAAGGACTGATTCCGTTCCGGCGATTTCTGCTCATTTAGTTTGCCGGAGACAATCGATCCACGTGCAAGTGTGGCTGTGCAACGGTGACGTAGGACTACGCGTGGCTTTAATTCGCTGGAATAGTTTAGAACCTGCAAGTTTTTCCAGTTTGCACTGGAGGTTATCACGGGTTCGGCTACGGTTCAGATATCGCGCGAGAACCTGTTTATTTGAATGGCATTCGAAGCTAGTGCTACAAATCCTGTTTGCTGTTTTGTTTACATTACGAGCGTGAATTAAATCAAATCTGTTTTCGCGACGAGCTCACTTAGCCAAGCTCAGCGAGTCCAGCCACTATCTGAACTGGACGGGCTTGACAACAACAATGTGCGCCGCGTGGTTTCATTAAGGGTGTATAGGAGATAATTGTGGACGTTGGTGGTTGTGGGGTTCCCGCCGTGGCAAACAGAATTCTTCAAACCGGTTACAGAAATGAGTGATGTTTATGGCACTGAGGAATTCATGGAAAAAGATTTTTTAAGGAAAAAACTGAAAAGTTTCAACCACAACACCAATATCAACAACAATGACCTAAGTGATCCGTCAAAAGGCTCACATAACTCCAAACCATACTAATGTCCACCTTTCCGAACAGGTTCCATGCGCTGGCCCGAAGAACTGGATCTGGATCTGAGCAACGAACTTTCCGGCAATGGATACGACTCGTTGCTGAACTTCCCTGTCTTCAAACAAGAATTGCCCTCACCGCCACAAAAACCTGGCCATGAAGTCATCAAAAGTTTGAAAAACGCTGCTGGATCAAGTTCGATGAATCACCATCATCACCATCAGCAACAGCAGCAGCAACAGCAACAGTTGCAGAACCAAGATCAACAGCAACAGCATCACAACCAGTCGGGATCACAGTCCAATTTGGGTGGAAACGGAAATGTTGGCAACGGAGGCAATGTCCAGCAAAATTCGGTCGGAAACGGCCTGGTGGGCGGATTGGGCGGTGAAGCAGCGGGCAACGTGGCTGCGTTGCAGAATTTCATGCATGCTAATCGATACGATAGTTCAGGTGAGTTGAAATTGATCTATTTTTGCTTTACTGAGGAATGCCGCTAAAATCACTCGAAAAATGAGATTCGAAGTTCGACTTCCTAGACCCACTTTCACGTATATACATCGACTCAAGCAGGTTTAACACTATGACAAACAAACAAAAAATCATTTTTGACCAGTTTCCTGCTTTGTTTGATTGCCCGCTTTTGTTTGCAGAAATCGATGCCAACATTTCAAAAAGCATCATGTACAAACCGTGCGTTTTGAGAAAAACGCATTTGAATGTTGAGCATCCATTTTCAATTACCATTTTTATATAAAAGCAAAATAAGATGTTCTAATGATAACAAACGATGAAAAACGTTGCTTTTGTTGATACTTAATCATCCATATTCAATAAAACATTATTTCCGTATTTTTAATTGAGAAAAACAAACATAACTTCTTTTGAAATCACCAACATCGATATCACCCTGCTGTCACTGAGGGGGGCGCTTTGTTATGATTCGTTTTTCTTCGCTGAATGTACATGGCGCTTTTTTCATGTTGCTTTTTTTTCGTCACGAGGTTTATGTAGCCTTTTGTTTGACAGGTTGACAGGGCTATATAAACAGGGACTGCTGATGGCAGAGATTTTGTTTATGTTACTTTATTTAAAATCATGATTAAACAGACTTTACTGAAGTAACTTTTGCTCATTTTTGGTGGAGAGGTAGCTTATTAGAAGTACTTTCAGAATATGCAATAACCCAGAAAGTGTCAAAATGTACATGATGCCTTTTGAAATGTTACCGTCGAAATGTCAACCTGCATACATTTGAGTTGCTTAAGCAATTGCGAGCACGAAAAAGTGCGAGTTTTTTGTTTGTCATAGTATAATACCAGCTTCAGAATCAAATTCTAAGCGAATGTCTGTGCGTGTCTAGGAATGGTAATCGAAAAATTATCACAAGATTAATTGTTTAGAAACACATGTTTTTGCAATAAAATTGATCAATAAAAATATGTCAGACTATATAAATCAGTTATTGAATAACATTTGCATACTTTTTTGCAGGTAACATCAACCAGGCCAGCGACGGCGTTCAACGGCCAGAGCATATTCACAACGATAACAGGTAACAAAACTCATTCACGTCCCAACAAATAAACCTTAATTAAATGCTGCTTCGTCCAGATTCCAGTACGTCCTGGCGGCCGCCACCTCGATCGCGACCAAGAACAACGAAGAATCTCTCACCTACCTGAACCAGGGCCAAAGTTACGAGATTAAGCTGAAAAAGCTGGGCGACCTGTCGCCCTTCCGGGGGAAGATACTGAAGAGTATTATCAAAATCTGCTTCCACGAGCGCCGCCTGCAGTACATGGAACGAGAGCAGATGCAACTCTGGCAGGCCTCTCGGCCGGGCGAGCGTATTTTGGACGTGAGTTTTCGAGGCGTCACGAGAACTCTTGTAGACAAGAAATCTTTGAGATTCGACTCTTGAAGACTTGAACTCGTAGACTTGAACTCTTAAAGACTCGAACACGTAAAGACTTGAACTCGTAAAGACTTTAACTCCTTAAGACTTGAACTCCTTAAGACTTGAACTCGTAAAGACTTGAACTCCTTAAGACTTGAACTCCTTAAGACTTGAACTCCTTAAGATTTGAACTCGTAAAGACTTGAACGCTTGAAGACTTGAACTCGTAAAGACTTGAACGCTTGAAGACATAAACTGTTAAAGACTTGAAACTGTTAAAGACTTGAACTCCTAAAGACCCGTTTCTTTTTTGTAGGTCGATATTCCGCTTTCGTACGGATTGATTCAGGTGCAACCGAACAGTAGCAGTCTTTTGAACACGATGGAAGTTTACTGGGACCCGATGAAGGAGGTCGGAGTGTACATCAAGGTGAACTGTATTTCAACCGAGTTTACGCCGAAAAAGCACGGCGGAGAAAAGGGCGTCCCGTTCCGCATTCAGGTGGAAACCTTTCTGGACAGCACGCTGAACGATACCAGCGGCAACAGTTCCGGCGGACTGGACAGCCCGGTCAGACCCCTGCACGCGGCGGCCTGCCAAATTAAGGTTAATTAAATTTTCATGGCACTGATTTGCATGCACCCTGAACCACCATCCCAAGGACGTTAAATTCTTTGTTGCTTACACCGAGTTTTCGCTTTTCCCTTTTGTAATCTTCGAAGGTTTTCAAACTCAAGGGAGCCGACCGCAAGCACAAACAGGATCGTGAAAAGATCCTCAAGCGTCCGCCGGCGGAACAGGAAAAGTTCCAGCGCAGCTGCGAGTGTACGATTCTGACGGACATCACCACGGAGTCGATGCTGACTCCGCTGGTCGGCAGTTACAGCCCGGAGCAGTGAGTATTAAATTCAGCAACTCTTGCTGCATCCACTGCCAAAGACTTCAAGTCCTGAAACCTTTAATAACTCATTCCTTCCAGCATCAAGCGCAATATATCGCCGATACTTGTGGCCACCACCCCCACGTCCCCGGTGCACATCAACAAATTCGAGAACATCATGTCCTCGTTCGGAGCCAGCGTGACCGGCACCGGTGCCAACCCCCCCAAATCAGTGTCGATGGCAACGGTAGCCGCGGTCGCTGCTGCCGCCGCCGTCAGCAGCAATCCGATCGGCATCAGCAACGTTTCGTCCACCAACGGGCTGTGCAAGCTGATGGACCAGAACGCGCTGTCGCCGACGACGCAGAACAGCGTCGAGATGGACGACTTTGTGCCGGCAATTACGAAGGAGTCGGGTCCGGCCATGCTTACCCAGTGGTTGAACTATCACCGGCTGGGCGCGTACTCGAAGACGTTTTCGCAGTTTTCGGGGTCGGATTTGCTGCGGTGAGAGGCTTGGATGAATTAGTAGATTGGAAATTTGGTTGAATGTTTGATTTCCGTTTCAGAATGTCCAAGGATGATTTATGCAAGATTTGCGGCTTAGCCGACGGGATTCGTATGTTCAACATATTGCATTCCAAGTAAGTATTTTTTAAAATTAAAAGTGAAGTACGGAGATCGGAAAAAACGCAATCAAAAAAAGTGGCGTAATCCTTAAATTCTAAAACTCTAAAATTCTAAAATTCTAAAATTCTAAAATTCTAAAATTCTAAAATTCTGAAATTCTAAAATTCTAAAATTCTAAAATTCTAAAATTCTAAAATTCTAAAATTCTAAAATTCTAAAATTCTAAAATTCTAAAATTCTAAAATTCTGAAATTCTAAAATTCTAAAATTCTAAAATTCTAAAATTCTAAAATTCTAAAATTCTAAAATTCTAAAATTCTAAAATTCCAAAATTCCAAAATTCCAAAATTCTAAAATTCTAAAATTCTAAAATTCTGAAATTCTAAAATTTTAAAATTTTAAAATTTTAAAATTTTAAAATTCTAAAATTCTAAAATTTTAAAATTCTAAAATTCTAAAATTCTAAAATTCTAAAATTCTAAAATTCTAAAATTCTAAAATTCTAAAATTCTAAAATTCTAAAATTCTAAAATTCTAAAATTCTAAAATTCTAAAATTCTAAAATTCTAAAATTCTAAAATTCTAAAATTCTAAAATTCTAAAATTCTAAAATTCTAAAATTCTAAAATTCTAAAATTCTAAAATTCTAAAATTCTATAATTCTAAAATTCTAAAATTCTAAAATTCTAATATTCTAAAATTCTAAAATTCTAAAATTCTAAAATTCTAAAATTCTAAAATTCTAAAATTCTAAAATTCTAAAATTCTAAAATTCTAAAATTCTAAAATTCTAAAATTCTAAAATTCTAAAATTCTGAAATTCTAAAATTCTAAAATTCTAAAATTCTAAAATTCTAAAATTCTAAAATTCTAAAATTCTAAAATTCTAAAATTCTAAAATTCTAAAATTCTAAAATTCTAAAATTCTAAAATTCTAAAATTCTAAAATTCTAAAATTCTAAAATTCTAAAATTCTAAAATTCTAAAATTCTAAAATTCTTAAATTCTAAAATTCTAAAATTCTTAAATTCTAAAATTCTAAAATTCTAAAATTCTAAAATTCTAAAATTCTAAAATTCTAAAATTCTAAAATTCTAAAATTCTAAAATTCTAAAATTCTAAAATTCTAAAATTCTAAAATTCTAAAATTCTAAAATTCTAAAATTCAAAAATTCAAAAATTCAAAAATTCAAAAATTCAAAAATTCAAAAATTCAAAAATTCAAAAATTCAAAAATTCAAAAATTCAAAAATTCAAAAATTCAAAAATTCAAAAATTCAAAAATTCAAAAATTCAAAAATTCAAAAATTCAAAAATTCAAAAATTCAAAAATTTTAAAATTTTAAAATTCTAAAATTCTAAAATTCTAAAATTCTAAAATTCTAAAATTCTAAAATTTTAAAATTTTAAAATTCTAAAATTTTAAAATTTTAAAATTCTAAAATTCTAAAATTCTAAAATTCTAAAATTCTAAAATTCTAAAATTCTAAAATTCTAAAATTCTAAAATTCTAAAATTCTAAAATTCTAAAATTCTAAAATTCTAAAATTCTAAAATTCTAAAATTCTAAAATTCTAAAATTCTAAAATTCTAAAATTCTAAAATTCTAAAATTCTAAAATTCTAAAATTCTAAAATTCTAAAATTATAAAATTATAAAATTATAAAATTATAAAATTATAAAATTATAAAATTATAAAATTATAAAATTATAAAATTATAAAATTATAAAATTATAAAATTATAAAATTATAAAATTATAAAATTATAAAATTATAAAATTATAAAATTATAAAATTATAAAATTATAAAATTATAAAATTATAAAATTATAAAATTATAAAATTATAAAATTATAAAATTATAAAATTATAAAATTATAAAATTATAAAATTATAAAATTATAAAATTATAAAATTATAAAATTATAAAATTATAAAATTATAAAATTATAAAATTATAAAATTATAAAATTAAAAAATTAAAAAATTAAAAAATTATAAAATTATAAAATTATAAAATTATAAAATTATAAAATTATAAAATTATAAAATTATAAAATTATAAAATTATAAAATCATAAAATTATAAAATTATAAAATTATAAAATTATAAAATTATAAAATTATAAAATTATAAAATTATAAAATTATAAAATTATAAAATTATAAAATTATAAAATTATAAAATTATAAAATTATAAAATTATAAAATTATAAAATTATAAAATTATAAAATTATAAAATTATAAAATTATAAAATTATAAAATTATGAAATTATAAAATTATAAAATTATAAAATTATAAAATTATAAAATTATAAAATTATAAAATTATAAAATTATAAAATTATAAAATTATAAAATTATAAAATTATAAAATTATAAAATTATAAAAATATAAAATTATAAAATTATAAAATTCTGAAATTCTGAAATTCTAAAATTCTAAAATTCTAAAATTTTAAAATTCTAAAATTCTAAAATTCTGAAATTCTGAAATTCTAAAATTCTAAAATTCTAAAATTCTAAAATTCTAAAATTCTAAAATTCTAAAATTCTAAAATTCTAAAATTCTAAAATTCTAAAATTCTAAAATTCTAAAATTCTAAAATTCTAAAATTCTAAAATTCTAAAATTCTAAAATTCTAAAATTCTAAAATTCTAAAATTCTAAAATTCTAAAATTCTAAAATTCTAAAATTCTAAAATTCTAAAATTCTAAAATTCTAAAATTCTAAAATTCTAAAATTCTAAAATTTTAAAATTCTAAAATTCTAAAATTCTAAAATTCTAAAATTCTAAAATTCTATAATTCTAAAATTCTAAAATTCTAAAATTCTAAAATTCTAAAATTCTAAAATTCTAAAATTCTAAAATTCTAAAATTCTAAAATTCTAAAATTCTAAAATTCTAAAATTCTAAAATTCTAAAATTCTAAAATTCTAAAATTCTAAAATTCTAAAATTCTAAAATTCTAAAATTCTAAAATTCTAAAATTCTAAAATTCTAAAATTCTAAAATTCTAAAATTCTAAAATTCTAAAATTCTAAAATTCTAAAATTCTAAAATTCTAAAATTCTAAAATTCTAAAATTCTAAAATTCTAAAATTCTAAAATTCTAAAATTCTAAAATTCTAAAATTCTAAAATTCTAAAATTCTAAAATTCTAAAATTCTAAAATTCTAAAATTCTAAAATTCTAAAATTCTAAAATTCTAAAATTCTAAAATTCTAAAATTCTAAAATTCTAAAATTCTAAAATTCTAAAATTCTAAAATTCTAAAATTCTAAAATTCTAAAATTCTAAAATTCTAAAATTCTAAAATTCTAAAATTCTAAAATTCTAAAATTCTAAAATTCTAAAATTCTAAAATTCTAAAATTCTAAAATTCTAAAATTCTAAAATTCTAAAATTTTAGAATTCTAAAATTCTAAAATTCTAAAATTCTAAAATTCTAAAATTCTAAAATTCTAAAATTCTAAAATTCTAAAATTCTAAAATTCTAAAATTATAAATTTATAAAATTATAAAATTATAAAATTATAAAATTATAAAATTATAAAATTATAAAATTATAAAATTATAAAATTATAAAATTATAAAATTATAAAATTATAAAATTATAAAATTATAAAATTATAAAATTATAAAATTATAAAATTATAAAATTATAAAATTATAAAATTATAAAATTATAAAATTATAAAATTATAAAATTATAAAATTATAAAATTATAAAATTATAAAATTATAAAATTATAAAATTATAAAATTATAAAATTATAAAATTATAAAATTATAAAATTATAAAATTATAAAATTATAAAATTATAAAATTATAAAATTATAAAATTATAAAATTATAAAATTATAAAATTATAAAATTATAAAATTATAAAATTATAAAATTATAAAATTATAAAATTATAAAATTATAAAATTATAAAATTATAAAATTCTAAAATTCTAAAATTCTAAAATTCTAAAATTCTAAAATTCTAAAATTCTAAAATTCTAAAATTCTGAAATTCTAAAATTCTAAAATTCTAAAATTCTAAAATTCTAAAATTCTAAAATTCTAAAATTCTAAAATTCTAAAATTCTAAAATTCTAAAATTCTAAAATTCTAAAATTCTAAAATTCTAAAATTCTAAAATTCTAAAATTCTAAAATTCTAAAATTCTAAAATTCTAAAATTCTAAAATTCTAAAATTCTAAAATTCTAAAATTCTAAAATTCTAAAATTCTAAAATTCTAAAATTCTAAAATTCTAAAATTCTAAAATTCTAAAATTCTAAAATTCTAAAATTCTAAAATTCTAAAATTCTAAAATTCTAAAATTCTAAAATTCTAAAATTCTAAAATTCTAAAATTCTAAAATTCTAAAATTCTAAAATTCTAAAATTCTAAAATTCTAAAATTCTAAAATTCTAAAATTCTAAAATTCTAAAATTCTAAAATTCTAAAATTCTAAAATTCTAAAATTCTAAAATTCTAAAATTCTAAAATTCTAAAATTCTAAAATTCTAAAATTCTAAAATTCTAAAATTCTAAAATTCTAAAATTCTAAAATTCTAAAATTCTAAAATTCTAAAATTCTAAAATTCTAAAATTCTAAAATTCTAAAATTCTAAAATTCTAAAATTCTAAAATTCTAAAATTCTAAAATTCTAAAATTCTAAAATTCTAAAATTCTAAAATTCTAAAATTCTAAAATTCTAAAATTCTAAAATTCTAAAATTCTAAAATTCTAAAATTCTAAAATTCTAAAATTCTAAAATTTTAGAATTCTAAAATTCTAAAATTCTAAAATTCTAAAATTCTAAAATTCTAAAATTCTAAAATTCTAAAATTCTAAAATTCTAAAATTCTAAAATTCTAAAATTCTAAAATTCTAAAATTCTAAAATTATAAATTTATAAAATTATAAAATTATAAAATTATAAAATTATAAAATTATAAAATTATAAAATTATAAAATTATAAAATTATAAAATTATAAAATTATAAAATTAAAAAATTATAAAATTATAAAATTATAAAATTATAAAATTATAAAATTATAAAATTATAAAATTATAAAATTATAAAATTATAAAATTATAAAATCATAAAATTATAAAATTATAAAATTATAAAATTATAAAATTATAAAATTATAAAATTATAAAATTATAAAATTATAAAATTATAAAATTATAAAATTATAAAATTATAAAATTATAAAATTATAAAATTATAAAATTATAAAATTATAAAATTATAAAATTATAAAATTATAAAATTATAAAATTATGAAATTATAAAATTATAAAATTATAAAATTATAAAATTATAAAATTATAAAATTATAAAATTATAAAATTATAAAATTATAAAATTATAAAATTATAAAATTATAAAATTATAAAATTATAAAATTATAAAAATATAAAATTATAAAATTATAAAATTATAAAATTATAAAATTATGAAATTATAAAATTATAAAATTATAAAATTATAAAATTATAAAATTATAAAATTATAAAATTATAAAATTATAAAATTATAAAATTATAAAATTATAAAATTATAAAATTATAAAATTATAAAATTATAAAAATATAAAATTATAAAATTATAAAATTCTGAAATTCTGAAATTCTGAAATTCTAAAATTCTAAAATTTTAAAATTCTAAAATTCTAAAATTCTAAAATTCTGAAATTCTAAAATTCTAAAATTCTAAAATTCTAAAATTCTAAAATTCTAAAATTCTAAAATTCTAAAATTCTAAAATTCTAAAATTCTAAAATTCTAAAATTCTAAAATTCTAAAATTCTAAAATTCTAAAATTCTAAAATTCTAAAATTCTAAAATTCTAAAATTTTAAAATTCTAAAATTCTAAAATTCTAAAATTCTAAAATTCTAAAATTCTAAAATTCTAAAATTCTAAAATTCTAAAATTCTAAAATTCTAAAATTCTAAAATTCTAAAATTCTAAAATTCTAAAATTCTAAAATTCTAAAATTCTAAAATTCTAAAATTCTAAAATTCTAAAATTCTAAAATTCTAAAATTCTAAAATTCTAAAATTCTAAAATTCTAAAATTCTAAAATTCTAAAATTCTAAAATTCTAAAATTCTAAAATTCTAAAATTCTAAAATTCTAAAATTCTAAAATTCTAAAATTCTAAAATTCTAAAATTCTAAAATTCTAAAATTCTAAAATTCTAAAATTCTAAAATTCTAAAATTCTAAAATTCTAAAATTCTAAAATTCTAAAATTCTAAAATTCTAAAATTCTAAAATTCTAAAATTCTAAAATTCTAAAATTCTAAAATTCTAAAATTCTAAATTCTAAAATTCTAAAATTCTAAAATTCTAAAATTCTAAAATTCTAAAATTCTAAAATTCTAAAATTCTAAAATTCTAAAATTCTAAAATTCTAAAATTCTAAAATTCTAAAATTCTAAAATTCTAAAATTCTAAAATTCTAAAATTCTAAAATTCTAAAATTCTAAAATTCTAAAATTCTAAAATTCTAAAATTCTAAAATTCTAAAATTCTAAAATTCTAAAATTCTAAAATTCTAAAATTTTAGAATTCTAAAATTCTAAAATTCTAAAATTCTAAAATTCTAAAATTCTAAAATTCTAAAATTCTAAAATTCTAAAATTCTAAAATTATAAATTTATAAATTTATAAATTTATAAATTTATAAAATTATAAAATTATAAAATTATAAAATTATAAAATTATAAAATTATAAAATTATAAAATTATAAAATTATAAAATTATAAAATTATAAAATTATAAAATTATAAAATTATAAAATTATAAAATTATAAAATTATAAAATTATAAAATTATAAAATTATAAAATTATAAAATTATAAAATTATAAAATTATAAAATTATAAAATTATAAAATTATAAAATTATAAAATTATAAAATTATAAAATTATAAAATTATAAAATTATAAAATTATAAAATTATAAAATTATAAAATTATAAAATTATAAAATTATAAAATTATAAAATTATAAAATTATAAAATTATAAAATTATAAAATTATAAAATTATAAAATTATAAAATTATAAAATTATAAAATTATAAAATTATAAAATTATAAAATTATAAAATTATAAAATTATAAAATTATAAAATTATAAAATTATAAAATTATAAAATTATAAAATTATAAAATTATAAAATTATAAAATTATAAAATTATAAAATTATAAAATTATAAAATTATAAAATTATAAAATTATAAAATTATAAAATTATAAAATTATAAAATTATAAAATTATAAAATTATAAAATTATAAAATTATAAAATTCTAAAATTCTAAAATTCTAAAATTCTAAAATTCTAAAATTCTAAAATTCTAAAATTCTAAAATTCTAAAATTCTAAAATTCTAAAATTCTAAAATTCTAAAATTCTAAAATTCTAAAATTCTAAAATTCTAAAATTCTAAAATTCTAAAATTCTAAAATTCTAAAATTCTAAAATTCTAAAATTCTAAAATTCTAAAATTCTAAAATTCTAAAATTCTAAAATTCTAAAATTCTAAAATTCTAAAATTCTAAAATTCTAAAATTCTAAAATTCTAAAATTCTAAAATTCTAAAATTCTAAAATTCTAAAATTCTAAAATTCTAAAATTCTAAAATTCTAAAATTCTAAAATTCTAAAATTCTAAAATTCTAAAATTCTAAAATTCTAAAATTCTAAAATTCTAAAATTCTAAAATTCTAAAATTCTAAAATTCTAAAATTCTAAAATTCTAAAATTCTAAAATTCTAAAATTCTAAAATTCTAAAATTCTAAAATTCTAAAATTCTAAAATTCTAAAATTCTAAAATTCTAAAATTCTAAAATTCTAAAATTCTAAAATTCTAAAATTCTAAAATTCTAAAATTCTAAAATTCTAAAATTCTAAATTCTAAAATTCTAAAATTCTAAAATTCTAAAATTCTAAAATTCTAAAATTCTAAAATTCTAAAATTCTAAAATTCTAAAATTCTAAAATTCTA
The DNA here is from genome assembly GCF_016801865.2 of Culex pipiens pallens. Taxonomy (NCBI): domain Eukaryota; kingdom Metazoa; phylum Arthropoda; class Insecta; order Diptera; family Culicidae; genus Culex; species Culex pipiens. The sequence goes on from NC_068939.1 coordinate 56,507,822, forward strand.
AAATTCTAAAATTTTAGAATTCTAAAATTCTAAAATTCTAAAATTCTAAAATTCTAAAATTCTAAAATTCTAAAATTCTAAAATTCTAAAATTCTAAAATTCTAAAATTCTAAAATTCTAAAATTCTAAAATTCTAAAATTCTAAAATTATAAATTTATAAAATTATAAAATTATAAAATTATAAAATTATAAAATTATAAAATTATAAAATTATAAAATTATAAAATTATAAAATTATAAAATTATAAAATTATAAAATTATAAAATTATAAAATTATAAAATTATAAAATTCTAAAATTATAAAATTATAAAATTATAAAATTATAAAATTATAAAATTATAAAATTATAAAATTATAAAATTATAAAATTATAAAATTATAAAATTATAAAATTATAAAATTATAAAATTATAAAATTATAAAATTATAAAATTATAAAATTATAAAATTATAAAATTATAAAATTATAAAATTATAAAATTATAAAATTATAAAATTATAAAATTATAAAATTATAAAATTATAAAATTATAAAATTATAAAATTATAAAATTATAAAATTATAAAATTATAAAATTATAAAATTATAAAATTATAAAATTATAAAATTATAAAATTATAAAATTATAAAATTATAAAATTATAAAATTATAAAATTATAAAATTATAAAATTATAAAATTATAAAATTATAAAATTATAAAATTATAAAATTATAAAATTATAAAATTATAAAATTATAAAATTATAAAATTATAAAATTATAAAATTATAAAATTATAAAATTATAAAATTATAAAATTATAAAATTATAAAATTATAAAATTATAAAATTATAAAATTATAAAATTATAAAATTATAAAATTATAAAATTATAAAATTATAAAATTATAAAATTATAAAATTATAAAATTATAAAATTATAAAATTATAAAATTATAAAATTATAAAATTATAAAATTATAAAATTCTAAAATTCTAAAATTCTAAAATTCTAAAATTCTAAAATTCTAAAATTCTAAAATTCTAAAATTCTAAAATTCTAAAATTCTAAAATTCTAAAATTCTAAAATTCTAAAATTCTAAAATTCTAAAATTCTAAAATTCTAAAATTCTAAAATTCTAAAATTCTAAAATTCTAAAATTCTAAAATTCTAAAATTCTAAAATTCTAAAATTCTAAAATTCTAAAATTCTAAAATTCTAAAATTCTAAAATTCTAAAATTCTAAAATTCTAAAATTCTAAAATTCTAAAATTCTAAAATTCTAAAATTCTAAAATTCTAAAATTCTAAAATTCTAAAATTCTAAAATTCTAAAATTCTAAAATTCTAAAATTCTAAAATTCTAAAATTCTAAAATTCTAAAATTCTAAAATTCTAAAATTCTAAAATTCTAAAATTCTAAAATTCTAAAATTCTAAAATTCTAAAATTCTAAAATTCTAAAATTCTAAAATTCTAAAATTCTAAAATTCTAAATTCTAAAATTCTAAAATTCTAAAATTCTAAAATTCTAAAATTCTAAAATTCTAAAATTCTAAAATTCTAAAATTCTAAAATTCTAAAATTCTAAAATTCTAAAATTCTAAAATTCTAAAATTCTAAAATTCTAAAATTCTAAAATTCTAAAATTCTAAAATTCTAAAATTCTAAAATTCTAAAATTCTAAAATTCTAAAATTCTAAAATTCTAAAATTCTAAAATTCTAAAATTCTAAAATTCTAAAATTCTAAAATTCTAAAATTCTAAAATTCTAAAATTCTAAAATTCTAAAATTCTAAAATTCTAAAATTCTAAAATTCTAAAATTCTAAAATTCTAAAATTCTAAAATTTTAAAATTCTAAAATTCTAAAATTCTAAAATTCTAAAATTCTAAAATTCTAAAATTCTAAAATTCTAAAATTCTAAAATTCTAAAATTCTAAAATTCTAAAATTCTAAAATTCTAAAATTCTAAAATTCTAAAATTCTAAAATTCTAAAATTCTAAAATTCTAAAATTCTAAAATTCTAAAATTCTAAAATTCTAAAATATAAAATTATAAAATTATAAAATTATAAAATTATTAAATTATTAAATTATAAAATTATAAAATTATAAAATTATAAAATTATAAAATTATAAAATTATAAAATTATAAAATTATAAAATTATAAAATTATAAAATTATAAAATTATAAAATTATAAAATTTTAAAATTATAAAATTATAAAATTATAAAATTATAAAATTATAAAATTATAAAATTATAAAATTATAAAATTATAAAATTATAAAATTAAAAAATTCAAAAAATCAAAACTTCGAAAATTTTGAAATTCTAATATTCTAAAATTCTAAAATTTTAAAATTGTAAAATTGTAAAAGTCTTAAGAGCGAGTCCACGAGCAAAGCATACCCATCTCGCATCGACCTCTCCAATCTGCCTGAAATTTTCAGAGGTTGTTTGTACATATAAAACTAGCATCTGGCCAAAATATGAGCACTCTAGGTTAACGGGAAGTGGGGCAAATCGGGACACAAAGTTTGAAGGTTCAAAAACGTCAAAAATCGTAAAAAAGCTTTAACTTGGGCAAAATTCAATTTAATTTCAAAATTCAAAATGCATCTGAAAGGGCTCAAAAATGCAACAAAATGCAGGGTAGAGCATCCCGATTGGTTAAATCTAAAGAAAGTTATTGGCATTTTAGTGAAAAAATAGCATAATTTTCAAACTCAAATAAAAAAGTGTTCCATCCAGTTATCAACTCGGTTCGACCTGCAGCTTGTAGGGGACATCTGGGACTACCATCTGAGGATGAGAACGCTTTGGGTAAGGCAGTTTAACGTATTAAATAGACACTTTTACTTTTAGTGAAGTTTTTGGTTGAAAATTTTTGCTCGGGGGACCCCTTAGATCCCATTTTCTGGTGATAATTTTATCATATTCGTGTTCCTGAGACAATTTCACAATAGAAACATACATAAAAATGTTTATTTTGATCCATCTTAACCCTTTAACCCGTATAGGCCTGGGTGAAATTGGAATCACTAAAATGGCCATAACTCAGCGAAAACTCAACCAATTTGCATACTTCTTTATTAGTTGGACTCGTTAGAATGTCTATTTTCCGAAAATGACCCGCAGAACCCGGAAATGTTCCGGTGGCCGGAGATATTCCGGTGGGTCACTGGGTCAAACAGGGTCAAAAATGGCCATTTTTGGGTCCCGCACTATTTTGTTGATAGAAATCTTGGAAAAAAACACATTTTTTTCATGTTACGATCTTTGTTCTACCAACAGACAATACTGACCAATGATTTTGCACCTCCGGGGATGTTCCGGATTGAACGGGCAGGTTCCCTACCCCGGGGGAACCGGTCAAGGGACGGTCAGAAATAAAACTATTTCTATCATGGCAATATGGGTGTCAAAGTTCATCATTTTCAAAATCAAGCTCATCTTTGATCCCCAAAACCACTTTTGGACCGATCTGGCCACTTTGGGACCGGTTCCCGGTACTCCAGTGAAATCCGGAATAAGGCAAATTACGGGAATATTTCTGAACAATTTTTGACTGGGCAATATGGGAGTCAAAGTTCATCATTTTCAAAACAAAGCTCATCAATGATCCCCAGAACCACTTTTGGATCGATCTGGCCACTTTGGGACCGGTTCCCGGTACTCCGGTGGAACCCGGAATATGGCAAATTAGGGGATTATTTCTGTATAATTTTTGACTGGGCAATATGGGTGTCAAAGTTCATCATTTTCAAAACAAAGCTCATCCATGATCACCAAAACCACTTTTGGACCGATCTGGCCACTTCGTGACCGGTTCCCGGTACTCCGGTGGAACTCGGAATATGGCAAATTACGGGATTATTTCTGTATAATTTTTGGCATGGCAATATGGATGTCAAAGTTCATTATTTTCAAAATCAAGCTCATCTATGATCCCCAAAACCACTTTTGGATCGATCTGGCCACTTTGGGACCGGTTCCCGGTACTCCAGTGAAATCCGGAATATGGCAAATTACGGGATTATTTCTGAACAATTTTTGACTGGGCAATATGGGTGTCAAAGTTCATCATTTTCAAAATTTAGCTCGTCCATGATCCCCAGAACCACTTTTGGATCGATCTGGCCACTTTGGGACCGGTTCCCGGTACTCCGGTGGAACCCGGATTATGGAAAATTACGGGATTATTCCTGAATAATTTTTGACAGGGCAATATGGATGTCAATGTTCATCATTTTCATAATTTAGCTCATTTATGATCCCCAAAACCACTTTTGGACCGATCTGGCCACTTTGGGACCGGTTCCCGGTACTCCGGTGGAACCCGAAATATGGCAAATTACGGGATTATTCCTGAATAATTTTTGACAGGGCAATATGGAAGCCAAAGTTCATCATTTTCAAAACAAAGCTCATTTATGATCCCCAAAACCACTTTTAGACCGATCTGGCCACTTTGGGACCGGTTCCCGGTACCCAGTGAAATCCGGAATATGGCAAATTACGGGATTATTTCTGAATAATTTTTGACAGGGCAATATGGATGTCAAAGTTCATCATTTTCAAAATCAAGCTCATTTATGATCCCCAAAACCATTTTTGGACCGATCTGGCCACTTTGGGACCGGTTCCCGGTACTCCAGTGAAATCCGGAATATGGCAAATTACGGGATTATTCCTGAATAATTTTTGACAGGGCAATATGGATGTCAAAGTTCATCATTTTCAAAATCAAGCTCATTTATGATCCCCAAAACCACTTTTGAAACGATCTGGCCACTTTGGGACCGGTTCCCGGTACTCCGGTGGAACTCGGAATATGGCAAATTACGGGATTATTCCTGAATAATTTTTGACAGGGCAATATGGATGTCAATGTTCATCATTTTCAAAATCAAGCTCATTTATGATCCCCAAAACCACTTTTGGACCGATCTGGCCACTTTGGGACCGGTTCCCGGTACTCCGGTGGAACTCGGAATATGGCAAATTACGGGATTATTCCTGAATAATTTTTGTCAGGGCAATATGGATGTCCATGTTCATCATTTTCATAATTTAGCTCATCTATGATCCCCAAAACCACTTTTGGACCGATCTGGCCACTTTGGGTCCGGTTCCCGGTACTCCAGTGGAACTCGGAATATGGCAAATTACGGGATTATTTCTGAATAATTTTTGACAGGGCAATATGGATGTCAAAGTTCATCATTTTCAAAACAAAGCTCATTTATGATCCCCAAAACGACTTTTTGACCGATCTGGCCACATTGGGACCGGTTCCCGGTACTCCGGTGGATCTCGGAATATGGCAAATTACGGGATTATTTCTGAATAATTTTTGACAGGGCAATATGGATGTCAAAGTACATCATTTTCGAAATCAAGCTCATCTATGATCCCCAAAACCACTTTTGGACCGATCTGGCCACTTTGGGACCGGTTCCCGGTACTCCGGTGGAACCCGGAACAAGGCAAATTATGGGATTATTTCTGAACAATTTTTGACTGGGCAATATGGAAGTCAAAGTTCATCATTTTCAAAACAAAGCTCATCCATGATCACCAAAACCACTTTTAAACCGATCTGGCCACTTTGGGACCGGTTCCCGGTACTCCATCCAGTGAAATCCGGAATATGGCAAATTACGGGATGATTTCTGAATATTTTTTGTCTGGGCAATATGGATGTCAAAGTTCATCATTTTCAAAATCAAGCTCATCTATGATCCCCAAAACCACTTTTGGACCGATCTGGCCACTTTGGGACCGGTTCCCGGTACTCCGGTGGAACCCGGAATAAGGCAAATTACGGGATTTTTTCTGTATAATTTATGGCATGGCAATATGGATGTCAAAGTTCATCATTATTCAGAAATAATCCCCTAATTTGCCATATTCCGGGTTCCACCGGAGTACCGGGAACCGGCCTCAAAGTGGCCAGATCGGTCCAAAAGTGGTTTTGGGGATCATAGATGAGCTAAATTATGAAAATAATGAACATTGACATCCATATTGCCCTGTCAAAAATTATTCAGGAATAATCCCGTAATTTTCCATATTCCGAGTTCCACCGGAGTACCGGGAACCGGTCCCAAAGTGGCCAGATCGGTCCAAAAGTGGTTTTGGGGATCATAAATGAGCTTGATTTTGAAAATGATGAACTTTGACATCCATATTGCCCTGTCAAAAATTATTCAGAAATAATCCCGTAATTTGCCATATTCCGAGATCCACCGGAGTACCGGGAACCGGTCCCAATGTGGCCAGATCGATCCAAAAGTGGTTTTGGAAATTATGTATGAGCTTGGTTTTGAAAATTATCAACTTTGACATCCATATTGCCCTGTCAAAAATTATTCAGGAATAATCCCGTAATTTGCCATATTCCGAGTTCCACCGGAGTACCGGGAACCGGTCCCAAAGTGGCCAGATCGGTCAAAAAGTGGTTTTGGGGATCATAAATGAGCTTGATTTTGAAAATGATGAACATTGACATCCATATTGCCCTGTCAAAAATTATTCAGGAATAATCCCGTAATTTGCCATATTCCGAGTTCCACCGGAGTACCGGGAACCGGTCCCAAAGTGGCCAGATCGGTCCAAAAGTGGTTTTGGGGATCATAAATGAGCTTGATTTTGAAAATGATGAACATTGACATCCATATTGCCCTGTCAAAAATTATTCAGGAATAATCCCGTAATTTGCCATATTCCGAGTTCCACCGGAGTACCGGGAACCGGTCCCAAAGTGGCCAGATCGGTCCAAAAGTGGTTTTGGGGATCATAAATGAGCTTGATTTTGAAAATGATGAACATTGACATCCATATATCCCTGTCAAAAATTATTCAGGAATAATCCCGTAATTTGCCATATTCCGAGTTCCACCGGAGTACCGGGAACCGGTCCCAAAGTGGCCAGATCGATCCAAAAGTGGTTCTGGGGATCATGGATGAGCTAAATTTTGAAAATGATGAACTTTGACACCCATATTGCCCAGTCAAAAATTGTTCAGAAATAATCCCGTAATTTGCCATATTCCGGATTTCACTGGAGTACCGGGAACCGGTCCCAAAGTGGCCAGATCGGTCCAAAAGTGGTTTTGGGGATCATAGATGAGCCTGATTTTGAAAATGATGAACTTTGACATCCATATTGCCATGCCAAAAATGATACAGAAATAATCCCGTAATTTGCCATATTCCGAGTTCCACCGGAGTACCGGGAACCGGTCCCGAAGTGGCCAGATCGGTCCAAAAGTGGTTTTGGTGATCATGGATGAGCTTTGTTTTGAAAATGATGAACTTTGACACCCATATTGCCCAGTCAAAAATTATACAGAAATAATCCCGTAATTTGCCATATTCAGGGTTCCACCGGAGTACCGGGAACCGGTCCCAAAGTGGCCAGATCGATCCAAAAGTGGTTCTGGGGATCATGGATGAGCTTTGTTTTGAAAATGATGAACTTTGACTCCCATATTGCCCAGTCAAAAATTGTTCAGAAATATTCCCGTAATTTGCCTTATTCCGGATTTCACTGGAGTACCGGGAACCGGTCCCAAAGTGGCCAGATCGGTCCAAAAGTGGTTTTGGGGATCAAAGATGAGCTTGATTTTGAAAATGATGAACTTTGACACCCATATTGCCATGATAGAAATAGTTTTATTTCTGACCGTCCCTTGACCGGTTCCCCCGGGGTAGGGAACCTGCCCGCTCAATCCGGAACATCCCCGGTGGTGCAAAATCATTGGTCAGTATTGTCTGTTGGCAGAACAAAGATCGTAACATGAAAAAATGTGTTTTTTCCAAGATTTCTATCAACAAAATAGTGCGGGACCCAAAAATGGCCATTTTTGACCCTGTTTGACCCAGTGACCCACCGGAATATCTCCGGCCACCGGAACATTTCCGGGTTCTGCGGGTCATTTTCGGAAAATAGACATTCTAACGAGTCCAACTAATAAAGAAGTATGTAAATTGGTTGAGTTTTCGCTGAGTTATGGCCATTTTAGTGATTCCAATTTCACCCAGGCCTATACGGGTTAAAAAATAAAAGTTAAAAAAAATCTTCGATTCACATTTATTGAAAATCAAGCTCGTTTCCAAGGATACTAGATGACACCAGAAAAAAGCAGCTTCATATTTTTTTTTAACTTTTATTTTTTAAAGGGTTAAAATGGATCAAAATAAACATTTTTATGTATGTTTCTATTGTGAAATTGTCTCAGGAACACGAATATGATAAAATTATTACCAGAAAATGGGATCTAAGGGGTCCCCCGAGCAAAAATTTACAACCAAAAACTTCACTAAAAGTAAAAGTGTCTATTTAATACGTTAAACTGCCTTACCCAAAGCGTTCTCATCCTCAGATGGTAGTCCCAGATGTCCCCTACAAGCTGCAGGTCGAACCGAGTTGATATCTGGATGGAACACTTTTTTATTTGAGTTTGAAAATTATGCTATTTTTTCACTAAAATGCCAATAACTTTCTTTAGATTTAACCAATCGGGATGCTCTACCCTGCATTTTGTTGCATTTTTTGAGCCCTTTCAGATGCATTTTGAATTTTGAAATTAAATTGAATTTTGCCCAATCTACAGCTTTTTTACGATTTTTGACGTTTTTGAACCTTCAAACTTTGTGTCCCGATTTGCCCCACTTCCCGTTGACCTAGAGTGCTCATATTTTGGCCAGATGCTAATTTTATATGTACAAACAACCTCTGAAAATTTTAGGCAGATTGGTGAGGTCCAAACGACGTCCCATACAAAGGGGTATGCCCTGTTCGTGGACTCGCTCTTAAATGAATTGCTAAATTTCCACATTTTTACAATTATTAACCGAATTTTAATTGAAATTACAAATTTTAACACTTCAATAGTGTAGATCTTTAAAATTTTAGAATTTCTGAATTTTAAAAGCTTAGATTTATTTTATTTTTGAACATCAGTATTTTTGAATTTTTCTGATTCTAATTTTTGGTAAAATTTTGTAATTAAAGCCCTTCTTTTAGTTTTAATTTTTTAATAATAAATTTAAAAAAATCTTTATTACTGATTTTCTTTTGCCAGAAAACTGTTATTGCTTTGGCTTTTCCCCTTTGGTTGTTTTCATTCCGAGCAAAAATAAGAAATCCCACTTTTGAATATTCGGCATTTTAAGATTCTACGTTTGAGGCAAAACAGGATTTTCAATACTTTTTATTTATTTGGGGTTTTGCGTTCCTTCCGAGCTCCGTACCAGGCAACCTTGAATGGTGAAATAAATGCATAGCTAGTTCAAAAATCTTCACTAAAGGAATTAGATGGATCAGATGAGTAATACTGTTAGACTCCGGACAACTATTTTTGTGTATTTTATTATTTCGATGAAACTTTATGTGTACTTTTTCTATGAAAATATTTGAAAATCTTAATCTTGAAAACGGATTTCTAAATGATTTGGTGTCTTCAACAAAGTTGTAGGTATTACTGAGGACTTCTGAAAAAGCTACACGCGTTTTGCCTTCCTCACGTTACTGAGGAAAGGCTATAAAATCACTCGAAAAATGAACTTCTCAATTAGACCTCCTAGACCCACCTTCATGTATACCTATCGACTCAGAATCGAATTCTGAGCAAATGTCTGTGTGTGTGGTAGGATGTTGATCAAAAAATTGTCACTCGATTATCTCGACATTGGCTGAATCGATTTTGTCCGTTTTGGCGTCATTCGATCCGTCTTGGGGTCCCATAAGTCGCTATTAAAAATTATGCAGTTTAGTGAAGTACTTCAAAAGTTATGCTAAAAAACGATTTTAACAAAAGTCCAGAAGATTGTAAAAAGGGTGGTTTTTGTAAGAAAACCCGTCATGCTATACATTTTCAGAAAGGAATTTAAAAGACCTTTTCAACGCGTCCAAGACATTGAAGATCTGACAAATCTATCAAAAGTTATATGCACTTAAGTGTTATTTATACGCTTTTTGGAGGCCAGATCTCAGATATTTTGATGAAAACGTTGTCCGGATCTCTCATGCGACCTATCGTAGGATGGGTATTCAAAAGACCTTTCTAATGCGTCCGAAACATTGAAGATCTGACAACCCTATCAAAAGTTATAAGCATTTAAGTGTTATTTAAGCACTTTTTGCATTTTGGATAGCACCCTTTAAATGTGAGGAAGGCGCCAACCATCTAAGGGTGGATTAAGTAACGTTTTTTTAACTTGAAATTTGAAGTTTTGTAATAATTTTGTTTAATTTTCAAGGGCCATCGCTCCACGTTTGACGATTTACGTATGCTTCGAGGGAACCATGTACCACGCCATATATTTGCACGGCAACACCATCTCGGAATTGGTCCACAAGCTGCAGAAGATTCCCGGCTTCACGGACGTCCTACAGGGTATGAATTCGTCCGAAAACAGCAACAGTCCGTGGCTGGGCAACTATCAGCGTGCGATGAAGAGCTCGGCCGCCGCCGCAGCCGCTGGTTCCGGCGGGCCAAAATATTCGGGCGGTGTGACCATCAGCGATGCGCACACGTCCATTCCGTCGCCATCGTCGCCCATTTCGTCGTCGTCGATGCCACCGCGGATAAATCTGCTCGTCAACGGGCCGAACGGGGTGCACGTGCTGCTGACGGAGGACGTTCTGAACAACATCAAGGACGAGAGTCTGTTCCAGCTGGAGGTCAAACCGAACGGAAACGTGCTGATGAAGGCTGTCGCGGCCGTCGGGACTTCCGGGGGTGGCGGAGAAAACGATATGAATTAAGAAGCTCTGTGTTTTGTCCGCGCGCAAAGAAGGCAAATATAGTGGCATTTTTTTTTTTTTGGAAAATTCTCAACCGTTCTCTCTGACAGTGTCGGCGTCATGTTATTATCTTTTTTTTTTTGTTATTCTACCATTAGCTCCATTCATTGTGTTTGATGTTCGGTGTCGGATGTACTTCATTTTTTGTCTGTTTTAATAAAATCTTTATAACTTTTGTTAAATTCGTTCTGAAACTCAATTGAACGCACGGTTAAACGCTGCTTGGTCGATTCGCGATGATTGTTTGTGAGTGCCGTTGGAAATGTTGAGCTACTGTTTTGAGACTGAGCAGCTTTAACTTTTTAGATTTAAGGAAAACGAGCAACGCCATAAAATTTGCTGAAGCGAAAAAGTGAGCGTGAAATTATATTTCGAAACCATAGAACACCTCTCCTGTGGCAATCAATGATCAGGGTTAAAATGTTAAATTGTGGCATTTATGTGCATGTAGAGAACGTTGAATTTGTTGTTAAAGATATGATCAAGGCGTGGGCGGAATAAATCAAGAGATTTCTTGCAAGTACAAAAACTAACCCCTTAAACAATGCTTATTTGTGCAAGAGAACACGACGATATGTGCCTTACATTGATAGCTGTTAAACGTAATCATCACTTCTTGGAGAGCAAGAAAGAAACTAAATTAAAAAATCGCTCAAAATAGCGAACTAAAAAAAAAGAATAGATTAGCTCACACTGTCAATCACTTAAGAAACCTCATCGAAACTCCTTGGAAAATATGTGATGGCAATAATGAGAACATAAATTGAAACAATTTCTGAAATCCATAAGGGCCTTGCTTCAACTAAGACCGAAAAGCACATATAATGGGCACAAAATTGCTACAAAATACTTGTTACAACCAATATATGAAATCTTTGTATTGATGTAGTGTAGAAGAAAAGCTATATATTCTCAAATAAATTGTGAAAAAAATCGGGAAACCGTAATAAATTTTATTTTCCATTTCAACCAAAATCCGAAATTCCACATGCATAGGAGAACCCCATATTATAAGTCAAAATAGAATTTATTGGGTCCTAAAATATAATTAAGATTAGTGACTTGTGTACACGATTTAACAAAACTGACTTTTTGGCGGGCATTCAGGGGTTCGTTCCGGTGAGTCCAAATCCCAAATATAAGCTTGGTTCGATGTAATATTCGAATTTTAAATGAGATTTAATCCGTAAGTTTTTATCACAGTTTGGCATTTTTTTGATAAATCGGCCCATGGATCTGTACCTGGAACTGATTCTTGGTCAGGCGGTGGTTGGAAATGACCAACGACCTTGGAATTAGTTCGCCAGGATCTCTGCCATGCCGAAATAAGTCATTGAGAGCTTACACCACTCACTTACCCGCAGTGTTGGCATTCTCGCAACCTCGCGAGAAAAAAAATCATCTCTCTCGAGTTCTCGCTGAGAGTCCCGAGCTGTCGCGAGAGAGGCCGAGCGACTCGCCAATTGCCCTTCTCTCCCCCGCTCGCGAGAAATAAAACGAGTTGGCAGCGAAGAAAAAAACAACACAACTATTGAAGTTACACTTCTTTACCATCGTGTCGTTCGATTTCATAAACCTGATACACTCAACCCCCGGTGGTTGGCCACGTTTTTGTTTGACACTTTTTTAGTTTGTACTCCGTTGGTTTGACAAAGTCAAACTAAAAAGTGACGAACTGTCACTTTTTATACAGCGCTCAAGCGCACTATCAAAACAAACGTTTGGTAGTATGTGTGAACTCCGTGTAAAAGGGGTGTCAAACTAAAAAGTGACACTCGAATCCCAAGTGTGATACAAACTATACTTTCCCATAATTTCGTTGCCGGCCGCGATTATAGAGTTATCTAAGCCCGCTCTCACGCACACTTGCACACCATTTGTTTTGCTGGCGAGTACAAAATTTAACCTCAATCTTTTTCGTGTACGTATACGCAATACATGCGCATGTAGATAACTCTATTGGATGGGAAAATACACACAAAGTTTTAAAAAAATGTGTACATGTTTTTCATTTAATTGTTTCATTTTTGAAATGTTAAAGGATCGAACTATTTGCCTTCCTCACTTTACTGAGGAAAGGCTATAAAATCACTCGAAAAACGAACCTTTTAGTTAGACCTCCTAGACCTACCTTCATTTGTACATATCGACTCAGAATCACCAGCTGAGCAAATGTCTGTCTGTTTGGCTGTATGTATACATGTGTACCAAATCAATGTCACTGGAATATCTCGACACAGGCTCAACCGATTTTGGCAAGAATGGTTTCAATCGACCCGTCTTAACGTCCCCTAAGTTGCTATTTAAATTCATACAGTTTTATCTTGTATTTAAAAGTTATGTTAAAAAACTGTTTCATATTAAATTAAAGTTAAGGTAAAAAGGGTGGTTTTTTCATGAAACCCTCACATGTTATATATTTTTAGAAAGCATACGAGAAGACCTTTCTTGTGGATTAAGAATTTTCAAGATCTGACTTACCTATCTTAAATTACAAGCAGTTTAAAAATGGTCTGAATTTACATAATCTCAAATGATCCCGTCTGATCGCCACGTAAAAAGCCTTGTAGAGGGATGCCATTTTCCTGAAAGGTGGTGTCTGTATAATCTTGACAAAAAGTCTGTAGGAAGTCTATTTTTTTACTCGTCACTTATTTTTATTAGGACCTCTTAGGTGCTGCGATCACGTTAGGAGAGATCCATAAACCATGTGGACACTTTAGAGGATTGCAATCACTCTATAAACGAGAGGAACGTTTTTTAATATAAAATCAATCGGATGAAAAACATTAAAATATTGTTTTATAAAATAGATATAATAACTTTAAAATTACTGAAACATTGCCAAGGGTGCTGTGGATAACTAGGGGAACAGCATCTAATTCCAGCGTGCCTCTAATGTTGGCAGGTCAGAACTTTGACATTCAATTAAAGCTAATTAAAAGCATTTTCAACTGAAATCGATTGATAAAAAGCTCAATTAGAATTGAGCAAGCAGTTTTAAAAGTTTTGCAAAATTAGTTGTTTAAATAGTCAAAATCAGCAAATTGGATGGAGTTAGGAGCAAGTGCTTAACCTGCCAAACATACGAGAATTTCCCCTAGTTGCGCTAATAGGCAAACTTTTTTGAAAGAACAATGAAATTTCTGTTATTTGTTCTAAGATTCGGGTATTTTTTTTCTAAGATATTTCAAAATAACGAGATTGTCAAAAAGGCTTGTGTTTTTGTCGATATTTAATTTAAAAATACATAACTTTAGATTAATTGACCACTGGCAAACAGATGTAAATTAATGTTGAAAACCATCAATTAACAGTCGAACGGATCGCACTGACCTTCAAAAAATAACAAAAAATATTGCGCAGGCTCAACTCGAGGGGAAAAGTTTAAATGGAGAATTACGACGATCGTCGTTGTTGCATACAAGCAAAAATTGCATGCAATGTGTGGGAGTAGCGAACAGCACTAATTCTCCATACAAACTTTGGAGAAAAACCATTCGGCCCTGTCTAAATATTTTTTTAAAATCCAAAGTGCACGTGTTTTTTGGAGACCCATAACTTCATAATTCTTCTCTAGTTGAGCCTGCGCAGAAATTTTGTTGGTCGGTGTTATTTAAATGATTTGAAACTAACCTATTTAAAATTTTGAACTTGATGGCCCTGAAGCGCATGATGGGATTATGATAAAAATGTTCAATTATTTTCGTCTGTCATTGGCGTAATTTATAAGCTTCTGGTGGGAAGATGTTGATATAATTTGGTCGAATTACAGGGACTTTCGGATCAATTAGTGTTTCCCATTTGATGTACCTTCTAACGTTAAGATTTATTATTGATATATGTCGTTTTGCCAGAATCCTATCCCGGCTTTAACGGAATGTAAAGAGCCACATGTCTCGATCGAAATTGAATTTTAGAATTTTTAAACGTAACAGGCCAATTTGAATTATTTTTAGATTCTCTAGAAACTGAACGTCTTGGAACAGACAAACAATGCATCGTTTCTTTAGGCTATTCGGAAACTTGTCTAACAGTTACTTAAAAGATGCCAAAAATAAAATGGAATGTGGCTACTTTTGTGTAAAGTATTCATTTAGCATTAAAGTATAGAGTCTCATATGATTGCGCGTATTTTTTAAAGGATGGGACAACCCATTTCAGCTACGAGTCTTTCAATTGTGGAATGTTTTTGTGCTGGTGGTGGCGGGTCGCAGTTTTGCCTCCAACGTGGGGACCACGCTGGGCCGAGGCCACCCCTCATTTCTTCTTCTTAATCTGCTTGGCCTTCAGCTTTTCCTCCCGCTTACGTTCCTTCTCAGTCAGCGAAAGGTACAACTTGTAGCCGAAGAATACTGGAAAATTTTAAGGAAAGGTTGTAAGTTAAGAAGTTATGTTTTTGCCTTGTTAAGAGTAACGAACCAACAAACAGCATAATCAACATCCCAAATCCTATCACAAGAAACGAGTCGACTTCTTCCTGAAACGCATCAGCTGCTCCAAATTCAGGAATGCTCTTCTGGGCTTCACCATTTTCTTGGCTGACTTTCTGCTGTTGAGCCATTTCGTTCAAGTTTTTCAACTGATTCAAAAACTGCCCTTTGAACTCTTTGGCGAATTGCGACTTTTCCCCATCGGATAGCTTTACAAACATCTCCGACAGCTTTTTCAAATTTTCCGTTAACTGCTTGGCCAAACCTCGCTTGGTCTCATCCTTGAGCATTTCACCTAGCGCCTCCGAATGGAGCGCTTCGGTGAAAGGATTGTCACCAGAACTCATTGCTCAACGCGAAATCTTACGCGCACAAAAAAAAACCAGCTGTCCAAACGAATTAAACGATCGGCAGGCACTAAATAAAGAAATTAATATTAAACGCGGCAAGTGTTAACCGCACGGCCAAGGTGGGAATTTTCACACCGCTATAAAAAACAATTGTCTTTTCGGAGTTTACCCGACAATTAGCGTATGCGTGGCGCGCTCAAGTTTAGTCGGTAGGTACACCGGACTGGGCGATATCAAATTTGATACTAAAATGCTAAAATTGAGCCGAGGGGGCAGCTGACGTGTCTACCCCCAACGCAACACACGCTCGTCCAGGTGGATCAGCTGTGTTATCTGCGAGGCGAAGCCTTATTGATTAGATCTCGCGAGTGGCCGTTAGTGAAGTACCCTTAACGCTTTCAAGATAGTGAAAGTGTACTGATAAGAAGGTAACTGGCATAGTACCAAACTGTCGACGTTTAGTATTGCATTGAAAAGTTAGGATTTCAAAAAAAAACCTTCTAAAATGCAATACAAAAACTAGATCACCAATGGAGAACAATAACCGACACATTTTGTTTGGCTGACCGTTTTGTCCATTGTCCCGAAATTTGAAGAATTTCGTTACCCAATTCCGAGTTATATTCCAAAACGTAAACTTTAGACGTGCAAGCAGGAATGACAAAACGGCATCTGACTGAAATTACCTTTGGCAAGTTGTCGCACTTGCAGGTTGTGTCAAGAAATTTTGAAAATTCAATCTCCAAAAAACATTCCAAAAAGTTAGCCCCAAGTTTCAAATTAAACATTTTGATTAGAATACAGTCCTAAGTTACCGTGAATATTCGTATTTTGTTAATAAGTTAGAAAATGAATTCTGAACATCCCATAAGGTAGGCTTTTGAAAAATCTTTCCTATGTGCAATTCTCTGAGACTTCGGACAAACATTTTTTCGTACAATTTTGGCAGCTATCAATACAAAAAAGCCATTAAAATATTCAAAAATCTGTATCTTGAGAACGGATTTTCCGATCTTTTTGACGTCTTCGGCACAGGTAGTTCTTAGGACTTTTCAGAAAAAATATGGGAAATATACCCATTTTAAGCCTAATAAGTGGTCGTGTTTGAATGATGCTGAATAATCTGGAGTGTTCCTCGAAATTTACTAAAACCAAGTGCACCAACGAGTAGAGTAACTTTTTGAGAACATTTCTGTTTATTTTCACTTTTACTAAAAGTTGTTCTATTCCTTTTGCAAGCATTTGAAAAAAATATTTCCCAAACCTATTCTAATCAGTCGAAAATGCATTGGACCACGCCCATTTTCATATTTTCAGCTTAATTATTTTTTCTTCCAGCGCTCTTTTGGGTCTGCTTAGTGCTGCCAATTGGGTTGTATTTTAAGCGAACATTTAAGAAAAGTAGCATTTATAGAGAAAGTTTCCTGGCATCACTGGCACATTCCAACAGGCGCTGCTGGTGGTGTTGGTGGCCACCCTTTGTTCTTTATTTGCCTTCGCCTCTTGCTCGGTTTTCTTCAGCCAACGATTGGAATGGGTAGTCAAAAGTCAATCGTCAAAAGACTTGGCGCGATTGTTTTTTTAATTCGACTTTTCACGCAAAAATGGGAGAACCATTTTTGAAAAATCTCTTTTTTGGATCTAAAACATAAAAATGTTATCTTTTGAGACTAGCAAAAGTTGATGAAAATTAATTTGGAAGTGTTGCCATTTTTTCGAAAAAATCAAATACTGAAAAACGCGGAAATTTTCTTTTTCAGTATAGAGAATTTGCAGCAAAGCTAAAAGACACATGCCGCCACCTATGAACAAATAGCGTAAACCTATGATTTTTCGAAAAAATGTGTTTTTACCTTCAAAATCAACATTTTTATTGAACTTATGCCGGATTCGGATGAGAAAAATTATTTCCAACAATTTGTTGTATAACTTTCCAATATTTGTTTGATTTTTCTATGAGAAAACTGGACATTTAGAAAAAGATAGTAATTTGGACTATTTGGCAAGAAAGTCTGTCAAAAATCAATGAAAATTGTTGAATATACGTTAACACATCTGTTATTATTTATATAACTGTTTATTTCTTTGATATTTACGGGGAAACTCATTTTTTCGTGTTCCAAAACATGTTTTTTAAAGAAAAAGTTCACAAATTTTTGCGCGCCCAAAAAATGATGTTCATTATTTTAAAGCAAAAAATTTTTCTCGTCTTTTGCAACTAGTTTCATTAAGATTGATGTAGGGAATCATGAGAAATAAGCGATTTTGTTCTTCAATCCAGCAGAAAGGAATACGATTTTGGGCAAGTAACCCCATTTTGGCGCCACCTACATTTGAAACACAGGCGCGCTGCAAAACCTCAATTTTAAAATTAACCCTGACATTTAAAAATGTCGATAATAAATGTTTTTGGTCCTTTTTCGCCAAATTAAACATATATAAAAATCTTTTTTTTTAATGTTTATTTTGGTAAAATTTTTGGTGTGAAAAGTCGAATTAAAAAATGGGTAATTTTTAAAAGTGCATTTTTTTCTGAAAAGGCCCAATATCCAATACCTACTTTTCCAAATACGTTAATCGAATAGAAAATCCAATTTTTTAAGCCTTTCTGGAAATTGTATGAAATTTGTCCTATCCATTCCTAATGTCGAAAGAGGTTCGTCCGTCATGCACAGCTCACTTTAAGACCATTAAACTTCGAAAAATTTAAAAAAGAAATCGTAGGGGGAAGTTTGTACAAATCTAAATAACTTAAAATATGGAGGTATTTTTTGGAGAAAAGCTTTTAATTATTTAACTCTAAACAATCCTGACCTACATATTTTCGAATATTTTCATAGCTCTTCTGGACCTAAATTTGTATGGAAAATCAATTATGCAAAATGGCTTCTTTGGACATAAGGAATTGATGGACAAAGTTTTATCAAGTAAAAAATATCAAAAATCGCAAAAAAGAGAGAAGTGTTCACGAATTAAATTTGTTGTACTTTATGAAGGTAGGACTGGCACAAAAATTTACCAACATTTTGTTCGGAATAATTAAATATTTCTAAATAAATCCAGTTCTAAGCTTCAAATAATTCAGACCATTACAAAATAAAAATATGAAATAAGCTGATTCAATTACTCGTCAATATCCTAATTCATTTAATTATTTGAACTTAACATGTCGATTCAATGGTGTTTGTTCAGATGTTCGGTTTATCATTGGTCGTATTTGTTCAGCCATTGTTCGAGGCCACCACATGTGATCAAACCCCTCAAAATGCTTACCAAAAACCGACGCAATGAGGACGATCATGGTCAAAAACACCAAATAGTCGGAAAAGCCGGCCTCCATCTTCCGGCCGGTCATCGAGTTCTTCAGCACGTCCTGCTTGAGCTGTTCCTTCTCCTCGTCCGACAGACTGTCCATGCCTTCGAGCATCTTGATAAACTCGTCCAAGCTGGGCATTTTAAAGTTACCGTCCGCCCCGAATGGCAGCTTGGGCATATCCTGGCCAAGATCGCCAACCCCGAGGGACTCGGCGATGACGTCGTCCGTTGCCACGTTCTCCATGAGGTTTGGAACACGCTGGAACTTTCTTGGGAGCTGACAGGTGTGATTACGATGCGAATAGACCAGGCCTAGTCGTGGACCGAACTGGACACTACACAATCAGTGACTGCAGCCGAGGATCCAAAATACATTTATTGAAGAAACTTCGGAGAGTAGCAATAAAAAGCAGCAGCGTGCAGATAAGCGAGCTACCTTTGAGCATTCGGTTATCAGTTGGGGCATTTTGGAGGAAATTTCGTAAAATAGTTGATGTCAAAATAAATTTTAACTCAAAATTTGTTAGAAAATAAATATAAATTTAAACCAAACTATTCGCTTATCAGAATATGTGAAAATTTAAGATCAAAATGGTCTTTAAGAAGGTCAAGTTAAAAGATAAGTATTTCAACCAATACTAACTGAACTCGTTATCAGTTCGATGTGATTTAAAGTGAACATTGGCTCAGGTATATTTTTTAGCCAGTAGCTTCCACGTCGTAATTCCATATGGATGTGTTTGGCTAGACTTGTTTGGGTCCATTTAGTGATGTTAATTACTTACCGGACAATCCGACGACTACGACGGCCGGAATCACGAAAACTATGTTAGGAAAGCCGTGCTGAAAGGGATCGGTGCTGGAGCTTAGCTCAACCATTTTTATCCGGTGTTTTATTTACTGAAAAAAAACAACATTTTTACGTCTCAGAATGAATTGCAATAATCAAAAAAGGCACGATAAATTACACTGCATTTATTTAAGAATTCACCCCATTTACACAAGAATTACCTTTTGTGGTGATACCGGTCGCCGATAAGCGTAGATTCGCGCAACAAATCAGTAAACTGATAACAAGTTAGCTACGAAAATCTAACAAGTTATTTTCATTCACAACACGTAGGCAGTACGCTCTGGCTGTACGGTGCTGCTGATGCTGATGTGTTGTAAATTTGATTCTTCGCGTCTCGGATGCGTGTGTGTGCGTGGCATCGGTGTTTTCTTGAATGAAGTCGACATAGTCGACCAAAAGGCGGCAACCGAGGGGTGCGTGGCAATTTAGCTGGTACACGCTTGAGAGGAAAGAGACAAAATGTATGAATATACACAGTTTTTTTTGAAAATTTGGTCCTCAAATGAAGCTTACACTCAAAGTAAAAAGTATCCTTTTTTCAAGTTCACCCGTCGTCACCCTTTAAAAGGGTATCGAAAATGTACTGAATTTGACATACCCTTTTAGAAGGGTGACGTCGGGTGAGCTTTAAAAAAGGATAGAAAGTATCCTTTTTGAGGATTGAAAGTACCCTTTTGAGGGATACTTCTGACTTTGAGTGTAGATTGCTGATATTATTGTTTACAGCAATAAAGCTTATTTTTCTGAGTACAATGATTTTTTGTACGACCAAAAATAGTTTAAAATGGATTTTTAAATCAATTTGGAAAAATTAAAATCGCGGTCCTTCTTGACAGAAATGTTCCTACACACAAAAAAGGTTACTTAATCCACCGGACGGTGGTTGCTGCCTTCCTCATAAAAGCCTTGCAAGTTGCAACCACACACTACGAATGCTTTGGCTAACGCTTACTTAGTAAAGACACTATACATCTGAGTGCTGCCATCTATGATAAATTAAATGGACCATTTGACAGCAAAGCAGTGTTTGTGTGCGTGCACTGAGCGGAAAGTTCCGTCAGCTATCCGCCGGAGCTTTCAAATTATGTAAATAATGACCCTTTTTTGTATCAACCAAAACAGTTTTTCGAACATAACTTTTAAAGTACTGCACCAAACCGGATGAAATTTAAAAAAAAACTTAAAGAACCTGAAGATGAATCCAAAAAAAATAGATCCAGACAAAATCGGTCGAGCGAGTTCCGAGAAAAGTGAGTGAGAAAAACAAATTCTACGTCCATCCACACGCACAGACATTTGCTCAGAAATTGATTCTGAGTCGATATGTATACGTAAAGGTATATCTTGGAGGCTTATTTAAAAAGTTCAATTTTTGAGTGATTTTATAGCCTTGCCTCAGTGAGTTGAGGAAGGCAAAAATATTACCGTAATGACAAAAGTAACTTATTTTTTATATGAAAAATTGCTAAAATTAAAAAAAAATATCTACAGTCAACTTCTCCAAACCTGTCCTGATGAAGGCCAGCCACGTGACCATCCTGTTCTCTACTTTGCTGTCGCGCATCGAAAAGTCCATCCGGAATTTAGAGTATTTTTTCTTTACACTGGTAAACAGCATTACACTTTTTTCAGTTCACTTTTACACACTTGTATGGGATTTTTCAGTTCAAGTATGATTACACGAAAGTTGGGGTGTCGTGTAATCGTGTAATCATACTTGAACTGAAAAATCCCATACAAGTGTGTAAAAGTGAACTGAACAGTGTGTAATGTTGATTATCAGTGTATGTGAACTTGGCAGCTCGTTCCAAGGAGACAATTTGTTTTTGCATTAAAATGAAAAAAAAAGTGATCAGAACTGGTTTTTAATCGTGTTTTTTACCGTTGTACATAAAAATTGACATAGGGATTTAGTACCCAATTCCTGGTTAATTTTTATACTAAAACCCGAAGGTTTGACGATTAATGTACAAAGGGTTACATCAAGGGGGTTGACACATCAAATATTTTCATTCGAATCATTCTGCTCATTCCAGAATTATTCTGGAATGATGCTGGCATAAACATGATTATTCTGTTCCTAATTAATTTTGTTTTTGCGTGTCAGCGATCAGCAGCTGTCATTTTATTGAAGGAAAAGTAAACATGTTTTGAAAATCAAACAAATTCTCGTCATTCCAGAATCAATTCAGAATGATCGGCTGGCAACCTAAGAATCGAGGTTCCATCATTCCGTTGATTCCAGAATGAAATCGGAATATTGCGCGTATTCCCGAAAAAGACACGCGGCATACCAGCCTTGAAACGACGCGCCGCACTTTAAGGCAAATGCGCGCTGTCAAATCCCATAATGTGCGTTTTGTTTTTGTTGATCTTCTTCTTCGAATTGCATGGCATTGTTGCCGGGAATGTTTTTTATTGCACCAAAAGTGCAGAAAATTGCTGGCAACAGTGTCTGCGGCACATTCTGAAATGCCGCACGGCGTGTACCTTCGAGAGAAACGGACAATAATATCTTTGAGCTACATCAGCGATGCCCGACTGGCATTGGTCGAAGTGTTTCTGGAGAAGCCGGTTGGTGCAACATTATGGTGCTGCACCAGAACCGGGCCGATCGGGGGCCGAAGAACTACCTGCCGGGTTTCCTGGACCTGGTCATCTGGGGTAACGAGCACGGAAGATAACCCGGCGTCAGTCAGCCCGGCTCGACGGTGGCTACTTCCCTGGAGGAGGGTGAGTCCTTCGATAAGCGCTGTGGCATTTTGAGCATTCACAAAAGTCGGTTCCGAATGAACCCGATCAAGCTGCAGACGGTTCGTCTGTTTGTGTTTGAGACGGTCAATTTGGTGTAGATCGCGGGCGAGTTGCAAGCTGGACGAGGGAGAAGTTCAACAGAAGGTGCAAAACTTTGCGACGGAGATGGTCGAAGAGATGATTGATTGGGCGAAGGGAAAGTTGACCGGGAACCAGAAGCAGCCAAAGTTGCCGTTGATTCGGCCGAGGATTGAAGTTACCGAGGTGGAGCAGCAGTTTAATGCGATCCCGTTCAGACAGGGCTACAGTGGCAGGATTGCGAACCCTCAAGACATGGTCACGTTCAAGAGGAAGGACGAGTTGAAACCGCTGGACAACGATGCGCTGAACGAAGCTTACTAGAATCAACGATGAGCGACGGAAAAGCGCGCGGAAGAGGTCGTTCATCAGTTCAAGAAGGTCAATCCGGACAAGCAGCTGTAGGTGCTATCGGCGAAGAGTATGACTGAGCTGACCCGCAGGATGGTCGACTACGAGGACGACGACGCGGCGGAATTTATTATCATGTTCTACGAACGGCAAGCGATGGCTCACCTGAACGCGGTCGCCGACGCCATCAACGAGGACAACATCGACGAGGTGCTGACTGAGTTTTACAAGAAGGAAAAGGACACCTACAACGACATGCTCAAAATGTTGGACTCTCGCATTCAAAAGCGACGACGACGAGTTTTGCTTGAAAACAAAATCCCGCAACAACTCCACGTCAAACTCCAAGGCGGCGCCACCAACGCCGACGACGACCCGAGGAGGTCGGGGAAGTCGCGGAGGTAGGGGATCGTGAGCGGCGGTCAAATCTAGCACTACGGGTCGGGGAAGAGGGAGTCGCGGAGGTCGTAGGGCGTCGACCAGCAAGATTGACTCGTTCTCGGTTAGCGCAGCGTCGCCGGCGAAGACAAGCTTCCCTGCGAGCGGCCGGAACATTGCCAAAATGGTTTACATCTCGGACGAGGATGACGATTACACACCCTCCCTGTCAGGCTGAAATATATTACATTCCTTTTATTTTGGACCCAGCTTTCTTATTTCTTATCTTTTCCCTTCTGGATTCGTATTCCTAGATGCAGGCGTACTTCTGGCCCGACTTGCCGACCTGTCGTGCAGCGCATCATCATCCCGTACCAGCACGAAAACCTTGTCCGACGTGTTTGGACGCTGTAAATAAAGATTGATTTGTTCGTAGGTCGTAATTTAAGTCATTTATAAAAAGTAACTTACTGGGTGGTCTTCTGCTTGGTTTAGTTCACATTTGCAGCAGACGGAGGGCCTCCTTAACGTCATCCTTGTCGACCTCGTCGGCCTGACGGAGCCGGGCAAGGGCGGTCGAGAGGCGCAAAATTCCCAGCAAGTTCACAGTGCACTGCAGTGCGATGTACCAGCGGCTTTCTTTAGCTGTGGACGAGGGTGATGCGTTTGGCCAGACGAAGATCGTTGTTGCGGCCGAGAAGGTCGAAAAGGGAAAGCAGAGCGGCTGGCAGTTGGATGTTCTGTCGGAAGCCGGATTGGCATCGGCAAGGATCGACACACCATGACCTAGTGTATGGCAATTCAATCGGTATTGGCCGTCTTGTCAAACTCGTCGATCCAGAAAACGCCCTGATCAGCCAGAACCAGCACACTTCCTTGACCTGATGAAAAGTTGGGGGACTATTAGGTTATCGTTATAAATAAACGCACAAATTACCTCCTTTCGAGCATCATCGCGCCGGTCAACGGATCCTTTGTGACGGCAGCAGCCAAATCTTCTCCAGAAGAACCAAGGCTCGTTATGTACTGACTACGAACCAACCGATCGATGTAGCCCAATATCTGCGACTTGGCCACACCGAGATCTCCCATCAGGCAGATGTTGAAGTTGCCACGAATTTACAAGCCGTTCGGACTGCGATCGACTCCACCTCCAGCAACAATAGCAGCGCCTCTTTCATGTACAAATGGCCGTAAATCTCCGGCAATTCGCGTGTAAAAGTACCTTGGCCAACACGACCGGAGTCAGTTTGTTGCTTGTCTCGCCTTCCGCGGAGTTGTCCAGACAGACGATCCGTTGCGCTTCCAGGATAGTATTCTCTCAGTTCCGAAACCTTGGCCTGAAACCACTTTGATGAATCGGCAAAAAGATTCCGCTAATAACGTCGTGATCTCGGGTCGATCACCGTGACACATAACGGTCACCGAGCGCGGAATGTGTCACATGGGAACCTGTGCTTGAAGTAAACCTTGTAAAGATGGACAGCTCGACCGGAATCGTGTTCCGCGTATCATCTCTTCCTTGCCGGTGACACTGCCATCCTGACCTGGGTCATTTCCACCGAGCTTCCCCACCGGAGACAGTGGACGCATCTCCCAGGTTACCGTTTCGATGTCCCGGAGTACGGCCACCGCAGGTCGAGGGGGTTCTCGCCGGATTGGTTCACCACGAGACAGCCACGGCAATCTACTGGTGGAGACGATAGTCGAAATGAAGGTGGCTTGATTGCTGGTTAAAACTCCTACACCCAGCTCGTCACTGGCTTGTTTTTCAAACGTCCTCTTCCATCAGTAAATTCGACGAGGTCCACTTCCGGGTGCCTCGTTAAGATGGTTTGGATATATCCGCAGAGACTTTTGCTTGCCGCAGACAGAACGAACACGTGTATAAAAACATTGGATGAAAACATTTTGTTTTGTTTTGATGTGTTGACGTTTACACGCTAATCTGAAAAAACTTATATAATAGAGCAAAATATTCTCATCATTCCAATTATTCTGGAATTAAACTGGAATGATTCCTGAATGATCGAGTGTCAACCCCCTTGGGTTACATACATGCAGAAAATTTCATATTTCTAAACATTTATTAAATCCTTTCAAAACAAGATTTACAATCTCTCTTGAATTTTCCATGAAGATATTTAATGATTAATGTATTTATGTAAAAGACGATTTAAGCTAGAAATGTTGCCATGCGCAAAGCGAACTGTCAAACTTTCTGAGCGTGTTTCTCATAACAACGAGTTGATTTCTAGAGTTTTTTTGAAAAGGTCCTATAAACCAAATTTTCATTTTTTTGCTTTTTGGGTGTTTTTGAATACCCCTGACTCAAGGCGGTTCTAAAAACACCCAAAAAGCAAAAATTTAAAATTTGGTTTATAGGACCTTTTAAAAAAAACTCCAGATTTATGGGTGCCACGATATCTCGAGATTGGATGGACAAAATTGTCTGAAATTGGGTCCTAAAATGAAGCTTAGATTGCTGATATTATTGTTTACAGCGATAAAGCTTATTTTTCTGAGTACAATGACCCTTTGTACGACCACAAAGAGTTTAAAATGGGTTTTTAAATCAATTTTGAAAAATTAACCTCGCGGTCCTTCTTGACAGAAAAGCTCCTACTTGACAGCTCGTTCCAAGGGGACCATAGTTAATCCATCGAAAAAATGTTGTCTTGTCAAAAAAAAAAAATTGCATTAAAATGAAAAAAAGTGGTCAGAAATGGTTTTTAATCGTGTTTTTTAACGTTGTACATAAAAATTGACATAGGGCTTTAGTACCCAATTTTGGGTGAAAGTTTGACAGTTCGCTTTGCGCGGTAAAAACAACTAGTTGTATTACACAAGTTGTGTTAACGGTGTACTGTTATGTCGACTCTCGGTTTTAAGCGCAATTTTTGAATGAACGTGATTGTGATTGTTTTCAAATGTTAATTTATTTACAATTTTGTGTTCTGTTTCCAATCTCATGATGCCCGTCCTGCAAAGTGAAACGGCGAAAATTCGTCAATTCCTGAAAAGCCGCCTCCAAACGGACGTGACGAGCTTTCGCGGCTATGAGTCCGAGTGGCAAAACATCCGAGATTTGCTGTTCCGAACGGCGGAGCATGGCGAGTCCAACTCGGCTCTGCTGCTGGGAACGCGAGGCTCCGGGAAGACAACGGTGAGTTGTTTGAATAACTTACTTAACTTGCTCATTTATTGAGAGATTTGTGAGTTCTAGCTGATAACATCGGTGCTGGCTGATTTGCTCCCGGAGGCCAACTTCTACCGAAACACCGTAATTGTGTACCTGAACGGGTTGCTCCACACGGACGACCGCCTGGCTCTGAAGTCGGCCACGGCCCAGATGAACCTGGAGAATGCTGTGGATGGAAAGGTGTTTGGCTCGTTTGCGGAGAATCTTGCCTTTTTGCTGGAATGCCTCAAAGCAGGAGATAAGAAAAAGTCCAAAAGTGTGGTCTTTATTCTGGAAGAATTCGACCTTTTCTGCTCACATCACAATCAAACCTTGCTTTACAATTTGTTCGATGTGGCCCAATCCGCCCAGGCTCCGATTTGTGTTCTGGGAATCACTGCTCGATTGGATGTGATTGAATTGCTGGAAAAACGAGTCAAATCTCGCTTTTCTCATCGTCAAATATTTTTGCTGCCGAAAGAAAACGACTTCGAAGGAAGAGTCGAATTGTTCAAAATTCTTCTCAAGCTGCCCACAGATAAGGTTTGTCTCGGAACGTTGCCTACTGTTAAAAATATCCTAATCTGTTATATTTTTTTAGGAAATGAAGGAATTCAACAAAACTTTCAAACCAATACCGGAGGACGCTCTCCAAAATCAAGAATTGCCACTTCTGCGTCGTGTTTTTGACCCAAGAAGCTTCAGTTTCAGCACCAAAACCATTTCCCAATGGAACAAGCACATCGACGCCCTTGCATCAAACCCTAAAGTGATCTCCGTCCTGCAGAACATGTACGACTACGAAGTGATTGAAGCAACGTTCAAAACATTCCTCTTCGAGCTCGTTTGCCAACTGCACGACGACAATCCACTGCTCACCGTTGAGGAAGTCCAAGCCCAAGGGCAGCAGTTTGAAGGTGACGACAAAATCCACATCCTGTGCGGTCTTTCCGTTCTCGAGCTCTGCTTGGTAATCGCCATGAAGCACCACTCCGAGATCTACGACCGGGATCCGTTCAACTTTGAGATGATTCTCACGCGGTACAACAAATTTGCCAACGCCAGCACCACCATGCAGGGCATCGAGCGGAGTGTGGTGCTGAAGGCGTACGAACACGTCAAGAATCTGGAGCTGATTGCGCCCATCAGCAACGCGTCGACGTCGAAGGTGCAGAAGGAGTACCAGCTGCATCGGTTGCTGCTTACGTACGGTCAGATCGGACAGGCCGTCGTCAAGTCGCAGAATCTGCCCACCGAGGTGTGTCAGTGGGCGCAGAGTTCGCTCATTTGAGGACGTTTTTGTTTTCCTTTATTTATGTTTTTCGGTTTCCTACAATAAAATCTTATCTATTATGCAGCTTCCACCAAACCGAAGTGCGCATCTCTTCTGTTGCGCAAAACAATCTGTTGCGCCATACAAAAATGGAGCGGTTTATCGTAAGCGTGTACATCAGTCTGTGGCGCAACAGGCTTTGACAGGTTGCGCT
The DNA here is from genome assembly GCF_016801865.2 of Culex pipiens pallens. Lineage (NCBI taxonomy): Eukaryota > Metazoa > Arthropoda > Insecta > Diptera > Culicidae > Culex > Culex pipiens. The sequence continues at coordinate 56,535,810 of NC_068939.1, forward strand.
CGTGTTTCGATTTTTGTCTGCTTTCACAATATATAGAACACCTTTCTGTATTGTTTTCTACAATTATCTGAAAATTCCTGGATAAAATGCCTGGGTAGTCTAGTAACTAGTACAAGAACTAGTAGCTATATATGTACATTTGTTATTACAAAATTGCATCTATTCCAATTCAATTGGAAGTAGAAGTGGAAAAAATCTACTTACCTATTGAGTAAAATAAGGTGTAAGTTTGAAAAATTTCGCTATTTTTTCAAGATTCCTTATTTTGAATTTATTTATTTGAAATAAAACTTGCTCAATAAGCAAGCCAAGGGTGGCACCTGATTTGTGTGTGATGTACCGGGATTGTAGACGGTATTGCTTTGATTCACAGCATGTTGAGTCAACTGTTGTGGATTGGTTGTGGATGTACCTGATTTGTGTGGATGTACCGGGGTTTCTCTTCTTTCTACTTTCAGCTACTATCTATCTTCTATTTCTTTATTATGTATTAATGATTGTGTCTCCTTAACACATATCCCTTGATTTGGTAGCAATGTTAATTATGTTTATCATTTGCCGATTCTTTGTTGATTTATTTCTTTATTTATTTATTTGAATAAGTTTTAATCAATCTATTAACTATTGTCATTTTTTTTCATCTACTACAAAAAGCCTTTTTCTTTAACATGCAATTACTATTTCTCTTTTAATACTGATTCTTTATTCAATCAATTTTCCTTAAATGTCTATTGTTTACTCCTTTTTCAAACAAGTGAGGATCGAGCCCTCTCTCAGTTTATGGAATGATTAAAGGATTAACACACATATAAATATTGTAATTTTTGGAAAATCTTTCATAACATGCTTAGGACCATAAAATTTTAACAAAACACCGGGACAGAAGAAATAGCTACAGATAGACACGACTTAACATCAGGAAAGATTTCAGTAGGAAACAATACACAGTAAAATAACAATTATATTTTGAATTCAAACTCCAAATATTTTTTGCTTCAACTAAAGTTGAAAGGCACACTATAAATTGTTCTGCGCTTATACTTACATCAATCCCTACGCAATGTACCACCTCCGGAACGAGTTCAAATGCGTAACCGGAACAGGTGCGAACACTCAAAGCGTGTTCTAGCGTGTTGCTCGTACTGACTCAGAGCAAGGGTGAGATGTAGGTGTAAGGGTAGTGCGTGTTCATCGGGAACCTGGTGTATAAGATCGGTCAAGGCCCGTTCTTACACTAAAAATTGCGAATTGCAAATTAGACTTCACTTAGTAGATCCTTCAATTTTTGAAATTTTCAATAAAACATGAGATTTGTGGTGGAAACTATAAAATTTGAAAAAAAGAAAACTCACGAAAAAGTAAACATAAAAAACACACAGGTCCAAATTCACTAAAATGTTCTTCATATCAAATCCTCAAGGTTTTAAATACAAGATCTGAATATTTTTGGAAAATGCAGTATATTTTGAAAAAAATTTAGAAAAAATCATGATGAATGAATCATGAACAATATTGTTTTAAGGAGGGTAAATAAATAAATAATTTTCAGCGAATTTCTAAGAAAAAAGTCAAATAAAATTGTACCATCCTAAAAAGTTAACTAAAGGAATAAGTCATTTTTGTTTCAGTGTAACTAACTCACTCCAGGCAGGAATTAATGAAAATATCAATTTTTAAAATTTTGTTCTTATTTTTTTTGTTAAAACTTGATTATTGCAACAAGTGAGCACCAACACGACGACCTTTATTTTATTTTTTTCATTCGCAGTTCAATGACATGACTACACTTAACCGTTAAAAACTGCTTAAAGTTAAGCAGATACCAAACTAAGAGCTATTAGGTACCAACGCAAGAAAAATCGATATTCAAATTTTAAAAAGAAAGGTACATGCGGGCAACTTTGCACAAACGTTCACACCGCTTTGATATAAATACTTCGGTTAGATGCTCGAGTTGATCACTCTTTTGTCAAGCAAACTGTTTGCAGCGTCACCTGATAACTAGGATGAAGCTTTTGGTATTGCTACTGTTGGTTTACGTTACAGCTGCCGATGAAACGCCAGGATTTTTCATTAAACTGTCCAAAAGCGTCCCTCGTATTGGACGTCGAGGTGATTTTGAAAACTTCTTCCTGAAGCAGTCAAAAAGTGTTCCCAGGATTGGGCGACGCGGTGGTTTCTTGGTAAGGTTAATTATTTTATTGCATAAATTGTCCAATTGTAACTTCGATTCCACTGTAGACAGAACCAGCGAATCCCTCCGAGAATGCCAACAACTGGTTCGAGCGGTTGATGCGTCCTTCGAAACGGCTGGTTGAAAACGGTCAACCGGCTGAAAATGGCAAAATCTACAGCAAAGTTCGACCACTAGATCTACATCACATCATCGATATCCTTTCGGACGACCTGTTCTTCGGATCGGACCTAAAGTTCATATCCTGGGACGTGCTGGACAAAGCCCTCGAGGAGGATCCCGATCTGATGGCCAAGTTGGGTTCGCTGGCACGTGACAAGGAGGTACACCAGCTGAAACAGCTGCTGAGTGAGAATAAGAGTGAACTTATTCAGTACGTTCCACTCGAGGGAGGTGCAGCGGATGTCCATTCCAACAAGGCCTATATTTATCGCACCGATAGAGAGGACCAGAGCAACGCCCAGCTCGGCAAGGAGAAGATCGAGTATCAACAGTGATGAAAGTGCCAATTGATGAACGAAACCTGCTACAATGTATCAACGAACGAAATATGCATCTGCTTTAATGAATATTCATCTCCTGTGTAGTGTTGAGCGAAAAGCTTTTTAATTTTTAAGGTTTGGCCCTCTGAATCTAGACAATAAACGGAAAATGTATTGATGTATTTTATGTTAGTTTGTAGGGACATACATATTATTTTTTATCTTTTGTGTGCATTGGAAAATTGTTGAAATAAATGTCGAGTCAAAGTTTTGCTATTCAATCAATATGACTAAGGTCTTATCTTAAAATGTTTAAATTTGAGTACAGTCATCCCTCATATTCGGAACAGTTTCCAGATCTGCCAACGTTCAACAAATCATAGAAAATCAACAATTGAACATAATGATTTGCTTTTTCCTTCATGTAAAAGCTTTTTTTGCGATCTTTCGATTGATGTATAGACTTGCTGTACATTTTTACGTTTTATATCAAGTTTTTAAATAAAAACATTGACCCTTGAAATCCACAAATTCGGAACACTTTTTTCTTACGATGTAAACAAACTTTTTTTTCTCTCCAGGAGTACATATTTTTTACAAAAAAATGACTTCACACTCTGAAACCAATAAAACTCAAGCTTAGTGATGTTTTAAACATGGTCTGATAACTTTTTTGTGAAAATATCAATAAAATTCAGGTGTTCCACAATTGTGGGAGGCACAATAACATCCCACAATTATGGAACAGGCAATTTGGAGGCAGTGTTTTGCTGCTCTGGATAAAATAGTCTTGAAATGAGGTTTTTTGTTCAAAAAGTACTATTTTTACTAGTGAAATAGCAAGAGAATGTCCAAATAAAGGTCCTAAAAATAGCAGGGACGACAGAAAAGTTGCATTTTGCATCCTATTGACAAATTACCACAAAAGTGTTCCGAATTTGTTTGTGTTCCGAATATGTGGGATGACTGTAGCTTGATAAGAAAATTGAATACAATACAACATGAATGATCAAAGTACTACACAAATTCAATGGTTTTAAAATGTGTTATTCAATGTAAAAAACTTTTTTTTAAATACATATTTGCTCCTTAAATCCTTAAAAAAATACAGCAAACCATTGAAAAACTCTCAATGGAAACATTATACAAGATTTATTGTGACCTTTGGTATTATTCATGTAAAAAAATGCTGGTACTGATCTTTGGATTTCTAATGACTTAAAATATTTCAATATTTTTTTTTGTCCCACCCGTGTGGATCAATCGAACCGCGCACTGGACTTACAATCCAGAGGTCGCCGGTTTGAATCCCGCGGCGGGCGCTCTAAAATTCTGTGTGTAAATATGGGTATTCGGCGCCGTCGCTCCGTGCCATACTTTCATGCACTTAGGAGCCCAGGGTGGCGAAGTCCTTGTAGTTAAAAGGAAGACACTAGTGGTTGGTACTAGCAATGGTAGACAGCTCGGCGAACCTCGTTGGATAAATGTACGACTCGTGCTGAAAAAATCCTCTTTTTGCAACTTGTTGCATAAACAACTATTTCCTGTGTTGGTTAAAATGTTTAAGCAGGTTTGGATTCGTTTATATATTTAATTGGAGTAGAAATACGAGGTTCGTTTTCAACATTTTTTTTTCATTTTCGGGGGGGGGGGGGGGGGGGTGGCAAATATAATTAGACACTTGTTTTGAAAAAAAAAATATTTTTTTTCAAAAAAAAACTACAAAATTTTAATTTATTTTTAGTGCAGCCAGCTGAACTCTCTCGTTGTCGATATTGAAAGGACCTTCGACAGCGGGAGTTATCAAATTATAGAACGAGAAATCAAAGCAATCTATTTGAAGGGACTGAAAAATTTATTGACAGCTGGAATAATATTGATATCGAGAAGATCGACAGCCAGAGGATCCACTGTAATAGTACATTATTCTGCGATTTGTTTTTTAAATGTTGAAGTCAATTCATAAATATTTTGAGTTTTTGTAAATTTTCACTGTACTGTACGCAAATTATTTTTCTTTTCCGCAAATCTAATATTTTCTTTAAAAATCAAACTTTGTGGAAACTAATGATTGCAACCATGAAGTCTTGTTTTTTTTGGAAAAAATGGAAACCTGGATAGAAAATGTTTATTTAATTTTTAATTTTCTCTGAACTGACCTTTTCAAAAGAAAATCTTGATTTAAAAAATGAAATTTGAAAAGATCAAAAAAATTCATAAGAGTTTCCGAGATATCGTCTGTTGAAAATTACAGGCTAATTAGTGACACTTAGAAAAAATCATTTTCATCGATTCGAATTCTTTGTGAGGCTGTATCTCAGAAACTAATTGTACGATTCTCATAATTCAAGAGAGAAAACTGTAGGAAACTTTCTGAGCTGTCCAAAAATATTATTCAAGGGGCTTTTTTTTGCAAGAAGTATTTTTAAAATGCAAAAATAAAACGAAAAGAAATAGAACATGTATTATACCTAACATGAATATCTGTAACTTGAAACCGACTCATTTTATCAACAAAATTGGAAAGTACAATTTAAAAAAAAACAAGCCACGATTTCCACATTTCAATACAAAAATGCATGGAAATGTGACTCGATTATCCAAAGCTTTGATTATCCGATGGTTTATATGAGGTTTCGGTTAATGGGTAATTCTCTACCAACTCACACGAAATCGGGAAAAGTTGCCCCGACCCCTCTTCGATTTGCGTGAAACTTTGTCCTAAGGGGTAACTTTTGTCCCTGATCACGAATCCGAGGTCCGTTTTTTGATATCTCGTGACGGAGGGGCGGTACGACCCCTTCCATTTTTGAACATGCGAAAAAAGAGGTGTTTTTCAATAATTTGCAGCCTGAAACGGTGATGAGATAGAAATTTGGTGTCAAAGGGACTTTTATGTAAAATTAGACGCCCGATTTGATGGCGTACTCAGAATTCCGAAAAAACGTATTTTTCATCGAAAAAAACACTAAAAAAGTTTTAAAAATCCTCCCATTTTTCGTTACTCGACTGTAAAAAATTTTGGAACATGTCATTTTATGGGAAATTTAATGTACTTTTCGAATCTACATTGTCCCAGAAGGGTCATTTTTTCATTTAGAACAAAATTTTTCATTTTAAAATTTCGTGTTTTTTCTAACTTTGCAGGGTTATTTTTTAGAGTGTTTTAATGTTCTACAAAGTTGTAGAGCAGACAATTACAAAAATTTTGATATATAGACATAAGGGGTTTGCTTATAAACATCACAAGTTATCGCGATTTTACGAAAAAAAGTTTTGAAAAAGTTACTTTTTGCGTTTCTCTTTGTTTCGTCGTCCGTGTCTGTCGCGGGTGACCATGAACGGCCATGATCGATGACGACCAACTTTTTCAAAACTTTTTTTTCGTAAAATCGCGATAACTTGTGATGTTTATAAGCAAACCCCTTATGTCTATGTATCAAAATTTTTGTAATTGTCTGCTCTACAACTTTGTAGAACATTGTTACACTCTAAAAAATAACCCTGCAAAGTTAGAAAAAACACGAAATTTTAAAATGAAAAATTTTGTTCTAAATGAAAAAATGACCCTTCTGGGACAATGTAGATTCGAAAAGTACATTAAATTTCCCATAAAATGACATGTTCCAAAATTTTTTACAGTCGAGTAACGGAAAATGGGAGGATTTTTAAAACTTTTTTAGTGTTTTTTTCGATGAAAAATACGTTTTTTCGGAATTCTGAGTACGCCATCAAATCGGGCGTCTAATTTTACATAAAAGTCCCTTTGACACCAAATTTCTATCTCATCACCGTTTTAGGCTGCAAATTATTGAAAAACACCTCTTTTTTCGCATGTTCAAAAATGGAAGGGGTCGTACCGCCCCTCCGTCACGAGATATCAAAAAACGGACCTCGGATTCGTGATCAGGGACAAAAGTTACCCCTTAGGACAAAGTTTCACGCAAATCGAAGAGGGGTCGGGGCAACTGCTGTGTGAGTTGGCGGAGAATTACCCTAATCGAAAAACAAACAAAATTTTTTTTGTCATATTTTTTTATTTTCTTACTTTTAACATTAAACTCGAACTTTGCGATCTAGTTTGGTCAAATTTGACTGGTTAATTGCATTCAAATGCTTTTTTCAAAATTACATCACCACCATTTTGGCCGCCATCTCTGACTTTATATCATATAAGTCAGTCAAAATAATAATCGAAATTTTTTTTTTCTCGATTCCATTATCCGAAGTTCCGATTTTCCGAAGTGAAATTTTGCCAAGGCCCTCGGAAAATCGTGTCTGGACTGTTTATAGCATGTACAATCGATTGTAATCATTAATTTAAAAAAATCTGAGTTTTAAAGAAAATATTAGTTTTTGCGGAAAAAATAACAAAGTTTTATCCAATTTAAAAAAATACTTATAATATAAAAATGGCAAAAATGTAGAGAACTACTCTAAAATCAAATTTGGTGATATTTGGTTAATAAACGCGTCTTTATTCCAAACATGAAACGATTTGATTAAAACATTGATGAGGTATCGTGAAACCCGATTTCTGAATCTGTTTTCTTCATAATTACGTATCGCAGCACGTAATTAACGGTTTGGTGTTAATGAGGAGGTTGTTTTGAAGCAAACAAAACATAAAATATTATTTGCAAAGATTTTTCTAGCATTATAAAAATCTCCTTTTAAGTTCTTTCAAAAATCCAGTGATTAATAATTTAACAAATATCTGAAGATATTTTTGTTGCTTTTCAATTGTTTTTTTATTTACAAAAAAGCTTTAACGTGGGGGGCGACATCTATATCTCACTACAGGCAGTTAGACCGCAGCCAACAAGCTGTCAATTACGGCACCAGAACAAAAAGGAACTGTCATTTACGGCACCAAAACAAAGCCAGAACAAAAGAACAGCTGTTGATTAAGGAACTAAAACGAATCAACTGCGCACTGTAAAAAAGTACAAAAATTTCTGGCATACAATGGAAAGAAACTGATTATTTTTTCATGTAAAATATACCACAATTCAAGTTTAAAAGGTAGTGTATGCTTTTTAGGTGATTTTTTCTCAATTTATGTGCAAAATGAACTACACTCAAACCCCGATGGTTTGACACCAACTGTTGTCAAACGAACGGGGTCACTTTTTAGTTTGACACCCTTTTTACACTGAGTTCACACTCACTACCAAACGTTTGTTTTGATAGTTTGCGTGAGCGCCGTGTAAAAAGTGACAGTTCGTCACTTTTTAGTTTGACTTTGACCAACCATCGGGGTACAAACTAAAAAAGTGTCAAACGAAAAAGTGACCAACCACCGGGGGTTGAGTGTACTAAAGTAGGGATCCTAAAGAACACATCTTGCCGATGACTTCATATAAAGTTGTACTTTTACTTTTTTGTGCGCAGTTTATGCGCGATATTAATCTCAACCCCCAAGATGGCTGCCTTTAGCATCCCCCTGTGTAAAACAAACAATGCTTTCAAATATCAACCAACCCTTTTCGGTTCTGTCAAGCTCCCCCATTTTCACCAAAGCTACCCATTTTCAACCCCTAAACCGAAGCTTGTTTTGCTTCTTGCACCCCTCTTCGCTGCCGGTGTGATCTTGCTCTTTGCGTGAGCTTTACGAGGGGCGGAGCCATCGTCAGCCAATCACTGTGCCGTTGCCATGGCAACCCCACTCCACCAGTGAAACCTGCGCGCGCCGCTGTCATAATCGTTGATCGTTCGGTTGTGCGCGCCCGTTGACGATCGTCATTTTCAATTTTCAACATTGAACGAGCGCCCGCTTGGAGTTGGCGCAAAAATTGCACGCGTGAGGTTTGCAAAATAAATCTCGCGAATATTTTTAGCAAAAAAAAAAAAATAAAATAAAAAAAATAAAACAGGTTTTAAATTAACTTTATGGTCAACTGAAAATTAAGCTATATGACAACCACGGCTGCCATAACCTCCTTAAAACTAAATTACAGTGTTAAAAAATCGTTGCTATGTTCTGTATGTTTTAATATAGATGTTACGATGGTTCTTAAAAGATTTAGATAAAATATTGGAATTAATTTGCAAATAAAAAAGGTGTACGGGCTGTCGAAACTCGTAATTATTTCTTGGTTTCAAAGTGATTGAGAAAAGAGTAATAAAATGAATTTAATTAGTTTAAAAATCTAAGCAATAACGAGTTTTTTTTTCTTTACCTGGGACCGCACATAATGGTTTCCCATTATGTTTTCAAAATATTTTGAAATGAAAAATAACATTGCAGAATGATTGGACTGCTAATTTCAATAAAATTTCAAAGTATTTTCAAAACACCTTTTTTGCCCCCTACGTTTGGGACATTTTTGAAGTGGGTGAGAAATATATTGAAATTATTTATAGTTCTAATTTTCTGTCGATATGAAAATTATTTTTACAAATATAAATACATAGATTTTACTGTTGATTAGTTTATCCAAAGATAAAAGTTGATAATTGAATAATTGAATTTGTATGTGAAGTTAATTTTAACAGTAAAATATCGAATTTCAACAATCAAAAATGTTGTTTTCTATGTTTGTTTTATTTGTAGAAGGAGAGGGGAAGAGATTACCCCCATGGCACCCACGGAATTGGCCGAGGCGCCACCGGCTGCCACCATGGCCAAAACTCGCGCGATCTTTTCCATGGGGTCCAAATACGCGCGAGGGGTGAGGAGAGAAATTGAGAATCGCGAGATGCACAACACCATCACCACACCACCAAACCAGCCTCGTTTGCATGTGAACCATCAACAATTTTCCATCGCAATCAAGTTATGATTCCATGATTATCGTCTTTGATGAGGATAATAACAATCATCAAATTCATTATTTGTGTTTATTTATCATCCAAGAGTCTCGTCGAACCCAAGGCAAGTGTTTTGGGAGGTTTGAGGGGGGAGTTTGTGGGTAAATTTGGTGGTGTTTGCTTGAATGATCATCGTCTTCCTTCCTGGTCTGGGTCTGGTGGTAGTGGCTCCAGAAGGGGAGGGGGTGAATTGTGGCCAACAGGTTGTTTAGTCGGAGGTAATGAGGTACACTTTACACTGACAAAACCCGGGCTGGAAAAAGGGTGGAAAAGGTGTGAAATAAGCTGTAACGGGCGCTAAATTTACTGTAAATAAATGTACCTGCCGATTGCCGCACGATCGTTTATGCGGTTTTAAGCGGTGCATTAAGTTGTTGATGTGATGGACATTCATTAGTAGTGAGTGGAAAAAGGTGATTATTGGCCAGTTTCGCTTGGCGTTTTATGCGCTCTGGGCGGTCAGTAGCGGGTCAGGTCAGGTTAAGAAACAGATGAGAAGTTGGATTAGACATCACGCATAAGTAAATAATTTTGATAAGATTTCTTGAAATTTTAAAATACTAGAACATATTTGTTCTAATAGTTCAGTTCAGTGCACAGAAAAAAAATGATGGTAATATTCATTAGGAAATGGTGACAGATTTTGTGGCAAAATAAATGATAAATTTTACCCCAGAAAATGATGAATTTTCATCAGTTTTTGATGAATATTCATCAGGTTCACATTTTTACACATTTGTTATGTATTATTAAACAAATGAAGAGGTAATATTCAACCTATCAAATTTTCTCCAAAATTCAATGATTTTTTCTGTGTAATCTTCACAGAAAAAAATGGTAATATTCATCAGGAAATGGTGACAGATTTTGTGTCAAAAAATATGATTAATTTTACACCAGAAAATGATGAATTTTCATCAGTTTTTGATGAATATTCATCAGGTTCACATTTTTACACATTTTTTATGTGTACTCAAAAAAAGAGGTAATATTCAACCTACCAAATTTTCAACATTCCAAAATTCAACATTTTATTCTGTGTTGTTATTAATCTTGTTTTTTTTTTTCTTTTATGAAATTTAGCCTACACAGAAAAAAATAGTTGAATTTTGGAATGTTGAAAATTTGGTAGGTTGAATATTACCTCTTTTTTGAGTAATAAAAAATTTGTAAAAATGTGAACCTGATGAATATTCGTCAAAAACTGATGAAAATTCAACATTTTCAGAGATAAAATTATTTTTTTTTGACACAACATCTGTCATCATTTCCTGATGAATAATACCATATTTTTTTCTGTGTTTTGTACAACCCTCAGTAACTTATTTTGTCTTGTTTAGCGCTTTTATTTATTTTTTTGTTTTTACTTTACTTGAAATTATATTTTTGTGTACATTCCAGACTCGATTATCTGAAGCCTCAACAAATTGAAGTTTCGATTGTTCGAAGTTCGATTATACGAAGGTTTGTATGGGACTTCGGATAATCAAATCACGAACAAATTTGAATTCGATTATCCGAAGTTCGATTATCCGTAGGTTTGTATGGGATTTCAGATAATCGAATCAAAAAAATAGTTGTTTCATATTTCTTTATTTTCTTGCTTTTAACATCAAATTTGAATTTTGCGACTCCATTTTAGTCAAATTTTCATATTTGATTGCCTTTTAAATTGAAAAATGCATTTTCCACATTTGAGCACTGCCATTTTGGCCGCCATATTGGATTAAAAAATTCTAAATCATTATAGAGTAGTTTATGGGTCATACTTAAGCTCGACAATAAAAAATTGACAGAGAAAAAAAATCGTGATTCGATTATCCGAAGTGACATTTTTCCGAGGCCTTCAGATAATCGAGTCTTGACTGTAAATTGAATAATGCATTTTTTAAATACTACATCACCGCCATTTTGGATTTAAACATTCTAAATCAGTTTAGAGTAGTTTAGGGGTCATACTAAAGCTCAACAACTAAAATTAAGACACGGTTTTTTTCGAGTTTCGATTATCCGAAGTTTTGATAATTTGTAGTGAAATTTTTCCAAGGCCCTCGGATAATCGAACAAACAAAACACAACCTAAACAACAGATTCACCAGATTAGTAAAATAATTGAAATAATATTGTGTTGGTAGTAGGGTGACAATAAAAAAAAATCGACATCAGAGATACCCTCTGATTCGATTCCTAATGCAAAAATAAGTATCTGTGCCAATTTTGAGCCAAATCGGTTAAGGCTAAGGGGTCGCTTTTCGTCGTTGAAGATTATATGGGGTCAAAATCACGAAAATGTATGGGGAAAAACATCGTTTCAGTAATTTTCTGCTAGGTGGCGCAGGTCTCGCCCAAAATTGTCCAAGTGTGAGATTCTTGTAGGAAATTTTATTCCCGACAAGTTTGTCGAAGGGTGCAAAACGATCCAAGTTGATCCTGATTTATGGTAATTTTTCTAGAAAAAAATATTTTCTTATATACTTCCTATATACCCCTTGTATACTTTCAAGTATATAAGCCGTTTTCTTTTCATCGCATTGCTAATAACTCATCAGGATCAACTCGGATCGTCTTGCGCCCTTCTACAAAGTTGTAGGTAATTAAATTTTCTACAAGAATCTCACACTTGGACAATTTTGGGCGAGACATGCGCCACCTGATGCAAAAATCCTGAAGCGATGTTTTTCCCCATACATTTTTGCGATTTTCCGCATATAAACTTTAACGGTGAAAAGCAACCCCTTAGCCTTGACCGATTTGGCTCAAAATTGGCTCAGTTATTTGTTTTTGCCTAAAGAATCGATCCAGGGGGTATCTCTTGTGATTTTCCGAAATTTTCAATTTTTCTTGTCACCCTAGTTGGTAGTCATGGTTTTCAGCGAAAGGTTAATCGGAGTATTTCAAAAAAGTTTGTAAAGTTAGTTCTTTTCTACCTTTTTACATTTGTTCTTGATAATTTAACATAATTACAAAACATTGAAAAACGCTTGATTATTTTTTTTAAATAAACAAACAAACTCATTTTACCAAAATTGAATGAGAAACTTCATTTGTACTAATATTTTATTTTAAAATTTTGTCGCGTTGTATTTAATTTGTTCATTGTCATTTAAAAACAAACTTCTGGGGACGTGCAGTCCTGTTTTTTTTCGCGATAATTTTCGTCGTAAATGATCGTGAAAATTTATTCCAACTGGCAGTTTTAGTATTAACCCATCAAACTATCGATTTAACGAAGAGTAAAGCGTCATTTATTTACTATTTTTGAAATTTGCTCGCGTTATCTAAATTGTAAAAACAGAAAAAATATACTGATAAGTCCAGCCCATAGCACTGCTGCTCGGCTGGCACGCGTGCGATAAAAAAAAGCTTTTTAAATAATCAATTATCTATCTTTCCGCAGCCAGTGGCAGTGCGTGGCCGAATGGTTTCGCTGTCCGCTTTATAAGCGGATGATTCTGGGTTCGATTCCCATCTGCTGCATCCTTCCATCGGATGAGGAAGTAAAATGTCGGTCCCGGCCTTGGTTGTTAGGCCGTTAAGTCATTCCAGATGTAGGAGTTGTCTCCATGCCATAAGTACAAACAACACACCAAACCAAGCCTACTCCGGTGGAATCGCTGGCGGCGGTTGGACTCGAAATCCAAAAGTCGTCAGTTCAAATACTGGGGTGGAAGGTTCCTTGGAGTAAAAGAGGTTTGGGTGCTCTCCCCATTCAAGCCTTCGGACTCCTAGGTTCGAGCAGAAACTTGCAATAGAGACCACAAAAGACCCGGGGGTCGTTAATGTGGATGGTTTGAATTTTGATTTTGACTTCACTCGAAACTATTGTTTCGGCAGCATGTAGATAAAATATTAAACAAGTGCAGCATTCTCATCAGGTGTTTGTATCCATTAATTAACAGAAAATCAAAGCTATCTTTGAAAAATAAGCTAGCAGTTTACAAACAAATAATTTACCCCGTTATTGAGTATGCAGTACCTGTTTGGGAGTGTTGCGCTAGAACTCATAAATTGAAGCTCCAGCGTGTCCCTTGTTTTGGTACTCAAAATGGTTTTGAATGTTCCTGGCTGGACAAGATCAAGTGAGGTTCATGAATTAGCAGAAGTAAAAATGTTGGATCAGTAGATTCAAGAAAAATGTTTGAAATTCAGGGAAAAATGTGCTATATCTGAATACCCCTTGATTCAAGGATTGGTTTAGTTTATTGTAAGTTTAAGGTAGTTTTAGGTAGTAATTCCGATTTCGAAACCGGATAAAAATCCTGCTGAAGCCTCAAGCTATCGGCCCATTAGTTTGCTTTCATCTATTAGTAAATTATTCGAAAGAATAATTCTTAATAGAATGATGACGCACATTAATGAAAATTCAATTTTCGCTGATGAGCAGTTTGGATTTCGCCTTGGGCATTCAACTACTCATCAGTTGTTGAGAGTTTCAAATTTAATTCGAAGCAACAAATCTGAGGGCTATTCTACTGGCGCTGCTCTTCTAGACATAGAAAAAGCATTTGACAGTGTTTGGCATAAAGGTTTGATTGCGAAATTGAAAAGGTTTAATTTTCCGATTTATATCGTGAAAATTATTCAAAATTATTTGACGGATCGTACTCTGCAGGTATGTTATCAGAATAGCAAATCTGATCAACTACCTGTACGTGCTGGCGTCCCTCAAGGAAGCATTTTGGGTCCAATTTTATACAATATTTTTACTTCTGACTTGCCTGATTTGCCCCCAGGATGTCAGAAATCACTTTTTGCTGATGACACAAGCATCTCCGCCAAAGGCAGAAGCCTTCGTGTCATCACAAGAAGATTACAAAAAAGCTTGGATATTTTCAATTCTTATTTGAAAGAATGGAAAATTACTCCAAATGCTGCAAAAACTCAACTTATTATTTTCCCTCACAAACCAAGGGCTGATTTTCTTAAACCAAAAAGTCATCACATTATAAAGATGAATGAGGTAAATTTAAAGTGGGAGGATCAAGTGAAATATCTTGGACTTGGTTTTGACAAAAACCTTACTTACAAGGATCACATTGAAAGTATCCAGGTTAAATGTAACAAATATATTAAATGTTTGTATCCACTTATAAACAGGAATTCTAGACTTTGTCTCAAGAATAAACTGTTAATTTATAAACAAATTTTCAGACCTGCCATGCTTTATGCTGTGCCGATCTGGACAAGCTGTTGCTTAACCAGGAAGAAAAAACTTCAGAGGATTCAGAACAAAATTCTGAAAATGATTCTGAAACTTCCTCCCTGGTTCAGCACCAGTGAACTTCATCAATTAGCCGAAGTTGACACTTTGGATGTTATGTCCAATAAGATAATTGATGCATTTCGACAAAAATCATTGCAGTCTTCAGCTGCATTGATCCGCTCTTTATATAGTTTATAAGTTAGTTTTAATGTATTCCTTTTCCCTTTTGTACATGTAGGACCTCCTACATTTGAAATCACTGAATAGCGAAAGCTACAATATTTCATGAATAAATGAAAGTTGCTTGTATTTAAAATTGAGGTGAAAAGTCATCGATTGTGATTGGACACTCAATAATATTTTAACTGAATGAATGTACATGGAAAAGAAATTTGAATAAATATAAATTAAAAAAAAAAAAAGGTAGTTTTAGGTTAGGTTATGTTTTCTTAACATTTTTTTTTCCTCATTGTACCTAGTGTTACAAAAATGATAAATCATATACTTTTAAAGTTATAAAAATGAACAGTGTTTAAATCACGAAAAGCAAACGAAAGCTGAAGAGCCACAGCTGACCACTTATTATGTAAACCAAATGTAATTATTATAAGAAAGATTCAATAAAGTATATTTAATTCAAAAAAAAAAAAAAGAAAAGGAACAGGCAATAAAAAAAATAAAACATATCAGCATTAAAAATTAAAAAGCTTCGCTATCTTCATTGCAAAAAAATCTTTGCTGGTGTTGATTTTTATTGAAAAACATTTTGCATTCATGTTTTTCACTACGATCTATTTTTTTTAAATAACGCACTTCGTTGAGTTTTCACGAGAATTGGCTATCTCAGAACCGTACGCGGAAGCAGCGGCATTCTACAAAGATCGTTTTAATTAATAGCCCATCTCTTGATAGCCGCACAATTTTTCGATATCGGTTTCGATTTGCCGGTGGCGGTAAAAATCTTTTATTTCACAAGCCATATTTATTTTGGTTCGTGTTGGATGCAGAATTCTGCTATATTTTAATTATCATTGACTTTCTCGAGCATTTTTTTCGTTCCGTTTGAAGTTTGGCGCGATGCAAGTTTTGCGTTAAAATTGATAGTCGCACTAAATGTGAAGCCTCTTTTCTGCCTTGGTGATCGGAATCGGCCGCGTAGTGCCGCTGGGTATGCCGTTTGTTCGCCACAATGGAACTGAAGGCGGCACATAGAGAATGCACTTTTCCGTTTGTTCCGAGGCTACGCATTACGCAGATCGGCCGGCGTTGATACGACCTGCGAATATACGCAAAACTGCGAACTCAACGGTGAGTGAGTGAGCATCAAGAGCATCGGAAGCATGCGTGTCGAACAAAAGAGGGAAAATTGCATCATAAAGCTGCTTATCGCGGCAAGAAGTGCTAAAATACAATAAACACTGGTTATGACCTACACCATGGCTGCGTGTTGAAAATGATCGATTTTCCTCCCGTGGAGCCCCTGGACCAGACCCTCTCTCGAAAGTTGCCCTCGTATCGGTGCGCACTCTCATTGGCCAACTCTACGGCCCGAGGGTTTCAGGTTTTTCAGTAAAACTTTATCAAATATGTAAATCATATAGTGGAAAAATGAATACGAAAATTAGCATATCTTTCCAATGGATATTATTGCCTCTCTTTTATGCTATATCGCGAGTAATAAAAGAGCAAGTTTTTCATTATGGAAACCATACTAATAACATATCGAAAGGTTTTTCCTTTCCTTTGGCGTGCCTTTTTCGCATCGGAACCAATCCTGTTATGGAGGGACGCGGTGAGTGTGGCTCCAAATGCGCCCTTCCAGCTCGGGGGGCATCATCCATCCCATCACGTTTCTTGTGCAGGACCTCGTGGCTAGATTCTGGTTCTTCAGTGCATCTGTGTCGTGTATCGGGTGTCGATCTTTTTGGGCATTCGTCGAAGAAAAAGTTAAGACTTTTGTTGACAGAATAAGCATTTTCAAAATTTTAGGCATAGGACTGTAATTTGTTTTCGTGAAGAATTTTATTCCTGAGATGCTGAAAGTTAAATTTTGTGATCAGAGAAACAAAAATGCACATTTGAAACATTTAATCATTCTTTCAATCTTTGAGAAGTTTCAAAGCCACAACACAAAATACCAGACTTTTTTTAGTCATGGGCACACTTGATGTATTTTTTTTAAATATTCCATTAAAATTTGGAGGAAAACCTTGCCATAAATTTTTGAAGGCATTATGAAAATTTGAAAGCTTTTTTCAATCCCCTAAAATAAAAACTTGATTTGAAAATTAAAAAGACTTTCGAAAGTTATTATTTCATTATGTGTGCAATAAAATGTGCATAACTTAAATATTTCAATTTTTGGACATTAATCAATAATTCTTAAATTAAAAATTTAGGTGATTTATTTTTATGCTCTGACAATATAAGTCATAACATTGCACATTTTTGCTTTGTGTTGGACTTGTTTAAATTTATATTTAGCTTATAAATTATTTATCAATGATTGATTATAATATTTTAAAAACATGACATTATCATAATTCTGATTCTAATAGCAGTTTGTGCTGTTTGCATTCACTGATTGTGAAACTCTTTTTTTATAAAATTACAGGGATTTGTCTGTGTATAATTTTTGTAGGCCATTTAGATTATTTGTTTAAAACATTAAAAACAAATCTGATTTTTTTTAAAAGGTCCTATAAACATAAGAAACACAGTAGCTTATTAACTTTGGAAATGGTCTTCATAATTTTAAAGTTATGTTTAAAAAGTTAAATAGATAGTCATTTAAAAAGCATTATTCAAAATTTGGCATTTTGGAAAAACAAAATTTCTACCATTTTAAGAAACCAAAAATGGCTTCAATCTATACTGCCCGTATTCGAATAAAAGTCCCATATGCAAAAACATCAAGCTGAGATAAACGTAAGGAAAATTTGAGTCACGTTTTCATTGATCACTTTCACGTCAAACCAGCAAGATCCAAATCAAGAGTGTGATCCAAAAATTGCGTCTTTTCACATTTTTTGTAAAAAAACAATTTAGAAAAAAAACATATATTCGAAACGGATGCACCAATTTTAGCTCGTCACCTTGCAAAAGGAAGGTGATCAATGTGGCCTGTGGCAATATTAAGACATTTTGAAAAACTAGCTGAATACACTTACAGAACAATGAACATGTTATTTGCTGATTTAAAGGTCTCGGGACCAAAGAACCTACAGCTGAAAATATTCTTCTATGACTTTTCAGGATGTTTTACGTAACTTAAAAATGAAGAATATCCATTTTCAGGATTCTGAGATTAGTTTTTTTTGAAAAATAGTTATCGGATTTCAGTATATTAACCGAATTCAAAGTACCGTGCTTCTCCATTGAAATTAGTTCTCAGTACATTTTGCTGGAGACGCATGGTGCTGTTTTTGTTTTTTTTACACTCCCATGCCAAATTTGGGCCAAAAAGGAGGACGTTTGATCTTGACGTGAAATCGCTGAGGTTACGTGTTACAAAAAAGGGTCAATTCACTTGACAGGCAAATGTTGAAAAATATAAGTTTGCAATACGTCGTAAGAGCCATCGCGACCTCCGACACTCTTTTTTTTCATTGTGTTTAGTTAAAAGCATAGATGACGTGCAGATGAACAATTTAAAGCATTTCTGAATTTGAAAACTCGTAAGTTGATCGAGAACCGATCTACAAAGGTAAACTTGGAGATTTGACGTTATCGGCTGGATCACACAAATAGGCAAGCGTAAAGTTATGTTTTTACGTATGACTTGTGCAAATTTCATTCAAATTCAAATGTTAAAAGACGTGAAAAAGTGATACACTTGGTGTAACATTCGTAATGTAGGATTTCGTGAAAAGTGGGATTTTGGTCGAGTTTTTTAGAACAAGGTGTAATCTTTTACAGTGATTTTTTTTTCTGAAAGTTCGCATGCTCTAGACTTAAAAATTAAGAAAGTGCATACGGGTCATTGATGCGAACATGGGTAAAATAGATCCAGTAGTTAGGACGGTTTTGTTTTTCTGGACATTGCGAGAATCTTGAAACCTTCATTGATTTGGCATAGATATATTTATGGTACTAAAAATAATGTTGATCCCAGTATTTTTTTATATAATCGTATATTTTGTCAAACAAGATTAGTCTAATTTTTTATAAATATTTCTCATAATCTGATTTAACACCCCACTTTAAAAATATTGATTAGAGAGAACTTATTGGAATAATTCGTTTCTGGTTGTTGTTCTTAAAAATAATTTTCTTTGTTTTGCCTTCCTCACTGAGGTAAGGCTATAATCCTGCTCTAAAAATGAACTTCGTATAAAAACGTCGTAGACCCACCTTCATGTATACATATCGACTCAGAATCGAAAACTGAACAAATGTCTGTGTGTATGTGTGTGTGTATGTGTGTGTGTATGTGTGTGTGTATGTGTGTGTGTATGTATGTATGTGACCAACAAACTAGCTCATGTTTCTCGGCACTGGCTGAACCGATTTGACCCGAACTTGTTGCATTCGACTTGGTTTAGGGTCCCATAGATCGAGTTTTATACAGATTGAAGTTTCGATAAGTAGTTCAAAAGTTATGTATAAAAATGTGTTTTCACATATATTTGGATCTCACTTAACTGTATGTAAACTATGTCCGGGTCCATCATCCGACCCATCGTTGGTTAGGTTATCAAAAGACCTTTTCAACAAGTCCAAAACATTGAAGATCTGGCAACCCTGTCTCGAGATATGGCCACTTAAGTGATATTGATATACTTTTTTGAAGCCGGAACTCACTTAAATGTATGTTTTTTTTGTCCGGGTCCATCATCCAACCCATCGTTGGTTAGGTTATCAAAAGACCTTTTCAACAAGTCCAAAACATTGAAGATCTGGCAACCCTGTCTCGAGATATGGCCACTTAAGTGATATTGATATACTTTTTTGAAGCCGAATCTCACTTAAATGTATGTAAACTATGTCCGGATCCACCATCCGACCCATTGTTGGTTAGGTTATCAAAAGACCTTTCCAACGAGTCCAAAACATTGAAGATCTGGCAACCCTGTCTCGAGATATGGCCCCTTAAGTGATATTGATGTACTTTTTTGAAGCCGGATCTCACTTAAATGTATGTAAACTATGTCCAGATCCACCACCCGACCCATTGTTGATTAAGTTATCAAAAGACCTTTCCAACGAGTCCAAAACATTGAAGATCTGGCAACCCTGTCTCGAGATATGGCCTCTTAAGTGAAATTGATATACTTTTTTGAAGCCGGATCTCACTTAAATGTATGTAAACTATGTCCGGATCCACCATCCGACCCATTGTTGGTTAGGTTATCAAAAGACCTTTCCAACGAGTCCAAAACATTGAAGATCTGGCAACCCTGTCTCGAGATATGTCCTCTTAAGTGATATTGATGTACTTTTTTGAAGCCGGATCTCACTTAAATGTATGTAAACTATGTCCGGATCCACCATCCGACCTATTGTTGGTTAGGTTATCAAAAGACCTTTCCAACGAGTCCAAAACATTGAAGATCTGGCAACCCTGTCTCGAGATATGTCCTCTTAAGTGTAATCGATGTACTTTTTGGAAGCCGGATCTAAAAAATAGATGAAACTTGTGTACAGCTATTGTTGTGAGGAAGGCTTCAACCACATAGGTGGATTAAGTTAGTTTTTTTTTAAATGCTTTCAATAATTGATGACATATCTGTGCTGAAAGTTGAGAAATGAACAAAAAATCTATGTTTTTTAACCAGACAGGAACATTTAGTTCGTGTTACTGCTTATTCTGTACTCCTTAAAAGTGAAGAAATTTTTGATAAATTTTGTCAAAAACTCAAATTTCCTCCCCTAAAACCCCACCGATATCCTGCGTAAACCAGCCCTGGCCGGTTGGTACGAGCTGCAGTTCAATGAATTTCCAAGTTTTTCAATTCGCTTCGTCGTCCGCGTTGATCGCCACGATCAGATAGGCTCCGATGCCAAGGTGCGTACAAAGCCACTACGGTGAACAACTTTGTTCCGTCGTCGTTTGTACTCCAGGCCATCTGGAAGGGGTGAACCTGGCCTGGGTACTAAAACGGCGCAATGAAGGGTGTGTACAGAAATAATAAATATGTTTGGTCCGCGTGCGATGAATGGCTGATTGGGAGACCGCTGCTATTCTGCATTGCAAAAAATAATAATTCTTAGCTTGGCCAAACCGGTTTCCTCCAAGTTGTTCTTTGTGTTGTTGGTTTTCCCGCTTCTTTGCGGATAGCCATTACTCGGTGCCATTACTACGCGTTCGTTCGGAAAGTTCCTTGATACAATTTCGCCCGTTTAAAGTAGATTTTAAATCGAAAATTAAGCATGTTATGCTCGCTTGACATGCAAGCAAGGATGCCCAGCGAGTTGATGTGGTGTGAGTTGTTGGAAGCAATGTTGTCGATGCCATCATCAGCATAAGTTCAAAGTTTCAAAGGTTCCAACACCGACGGCACAAGGGTGCAGAGATGGGAGAAGAACACGTGTTTGAAGCCAGCCGCAGCGCGCCAAACCGAGAGGCGGCCATTCGAGTTGAGGCTGCTTTGCCGACTTGTTTGCGCACTCTCCGCTAGGAAACGGTAGATGGCAGCCCTCGTTTAGTTGTTCTCGTTTATGCTTTGCAGCTGAGCGCACGTGTGTGTTTATGTGTGTGTGTGTTAGTGTTGATACGACTTGTTCTTCGTATGCAGGGTCGAAGGTTGGAGTGCGAGCTTTGGCACTGAGCTTTAGGAAATGCACAGAGAGAGATGAATTATCTTGTTGGAAAAAGTTAAATCTAAAGGAAACGGTTTGCTGATTTGTCATTTTATGGTTCAATTTAATAAATTATAAATTGTGAAATATTACCTACTTAGTGGAATTTTGCAAATGTTTCTGGAATTCTTATTTAGATTGCATAATAAACTGCCAAATGATAGAACTGATTTTTGTTTTTTTTTCCGACAATTGTCTTTATTTTTCTAATCTGATGTTCGTGGCAGACAATAATCTATCTTAAGGAAAAAATAACCACGAAGTTATATTTATTCTTGAACGGCATTACCATTAATTGATTCAATGTTTGTTTGATTTGCTTAATTATTAGACCAAAACAAATTATATAGCCTTGAAAATCTTTTGTATCCCTCTTGTACAAAAAATCCCATAAAATAAAATTAAAAAAAAAACGCGAACAAAAAGAAAATTTAATTGAAAAGAAAAGTGATACTTTTTGTATCATATGTTAAGATTGAAATTCAGTTTTTTTGTATTTCTCCTCTACTAGGAGGATCAAAATTTGCGATGGATTTATTTTTAACTACATAGATAAAAAAAACTTGCAGCAATTTTTGAATATGACTGAATTTCACAGTCAAATTGTTTGAATATTGACAATTAGTATAAGTTTAAATATTTCTGGTATTTTGAAGAATTTGGAAAAAATGGTTTTAAATTATAAAGGAATATGAAAAGTTTTCAAACTTCAGAGTACCTCGAAAAGTGACTAAAAGTTATCTTTTATTAAAAACTGTAATGATTTTATCTATAAAACATATAAAACAAATATTCTGCATGTTTGGATTCATTGGACAGTTTTCTACTAAAGCCATAATCGGCTTTTATTCAAAATTTCTTCAAATTGTAGGCATTTTCAGCAGAACAAATATTATTAAATGTAAAAACTATTGATTGTTGCTTTGAAGTCAAATCTAAAGATTCTAAACATTGGTATATCTTTCATGAGAAAACCTGTTTATGAAATTTCAGACAAAGTTAATAATTTATAAACACTAGAGCGTCCAATTTCCCGGGGTTACAAATTTTCCGGGAGACGGGAAATTTTCAGCCAGTTTCCCGGGAAATCCCGGGAATTCCCGGGAATTTTTAAAATTATTAAAAATTGTTTTGATCTTGGTTTTAATTAATATTATGCAACAGAATTGTATAGGACATCAACATCAATGGTTTAAAAAAGTGTGAAGATCAATTAACAGCTTGACTGCATGTAAAAAATCATTCAACTACAAGAAAATGTATTTTGGTATTTTTTGGTGAGAAATTTTAAACTTGCCACTATGACCAGTTTATTGAATTGAGAAAAAAACATGCAGAAATTATGTTTTTCATGACAAATACTGGTTTCAGCTCTTGACCAAATGGTAAAGCTTTTTAGTGTTGGTTTTACTTTAAACAACCCAATGTTTTCAAAAATTTGAAGCAAGCTTTGAAGATATTTTTGCATTTTTTGAGAACAAACAATAGAAAGTAATTTTTCAATGATATTTTTTATATTGTTATGCAATATGATTTAAATTATGCGATAAATTAACATCATTTCACAAAAAGTTCACATTTAATCCACTAACACCTGTAGTTGCACCAGTGCTCCATAATTCTTTTACTTCAAATTGTAATTTCTTTAGTACTAGGTACTCAACCAATTGAATTAATTCTTTATGCACAAATTCGATTTTCATCTCATTTGATTCTGATTGATTATATATAAGTTTGTTCATTTTTTTCAGAGCATTTTCAAAAAAACAGTTTCACAAATTTAAGAAAATGTATACTTCCACTTGAATTTTGGGAATTCCCGGGAAATTTGTAAAATTTGTAAACGGGAACTATTTTTTTTCGGGAAATCCCGGGAATTCCCGGGATTTTTTTTTTCCCAGGACGGGAAATTGGACGCTCTAATAAACACTTATCCTGAAATTGAAACATTTTGCTTCAACGTTCATACACGAAATAGTAAAAAATTATAATTTCATTTCTCAAAACAAACATAATGAGCTTCCAAAGTATTGCTTCATTATACGTGAATAAAGAAATTTTCACATTTTAATATCTGGAATTAGCAATATCTGTAACGTTCATAAGCGATTCCCTTATTTTAAGTGAAGAGAATGCAAAGAAATCTGAGTATCGGGAAACATAGTCAAAAACGACTATTTTTATCGGCATTGAGCTGCACTTCAATTGCAGCTTCTAATTCGCGTTTTTATCAGAAATAATGTAAAAAACAGCTTAGTGAAAAGTGCGCAACGAGTTTCGCCCATTTTTTTTTGCCAAAAATGTTTAAAATGTGGAAATTGGTGAAATGGATAGAACTGGACCGAATTCTTAAACTGCAAAAATCAAATTTCATTTAGTTGCTGAAATAATTAGCCATGTGAGAATTAAACAAAATTGTTCAATATTCGCCCAGCGACGAACCCTCAATGTTGAAATATCGACCGAAAGAAAGATCGAGAGCAGACCGAGACTTCCCGCTGCTAGTTCAAAATGTGTTATTCTAGGCAGCAGGTTTCGTCAAAACAAAAGTGACTTTTAAATTTGCTTCAGCGTTCAAGCCTGTTTGCATTGCGATGGCCTATCTTCACGTGACGCCTTCGCAAGTGCGCTTAGCTCCAAGGCACTGAGCCCCGTACCAGAGGGGATTAGATGAGTGAACTTTTGGTGCAGGTTAATATTCATCATGAGGCTTCAAAAGTCATCATTACCGTGAATGTTTTCGAGGGCTCTTTTTTTCTGCTGGTCTGTGCCCTGGGAGCTGAAGCTTAGGGTGCTGCAAGAATAACAAATGTCAAGACTTTGGGGGATTTGCTATTTTTTGACTACCTTTTGCATTGTTTCGAGTTGGCATTTCAAGTGGATTGGCTATTGTTGGACTGTTTTTCCAAGCTGTGAGCTCCGGACCAAATTTGTGGAACTAAAGGTGGGTTCACGCAAAAAACAGCATGGGCTAATTCTGTAGAGAACAACGCATCATGGATGCTGCAAAACCCTAGGCAAATTTACCTGTTGCAAAATCATCACCACGCACCGACTGATGGACTGCACCCAGGGTTGATTGACATCGGGATTCGAGAAATAAATTAGGGTACGATCAATTACGGGGCCAACTTTGAAACGCACCGACACCGAGTTTCTTGACATTGACATAATCTAGTTTTGGGTACAAACCGGTGCCGACGTCGATGCCGCCACCGTCGTCGTCGTCCTGTCAAATTTTGTGTTATTTTTGAGCTCAAGATGCCGACGCAGTTTGATTGATACCTGTTGTAGGGATGGATGGGTGAAGGGTGCAAGGATCGTTTTATGGTCTGCCTTCTTTCACCCCAGAATAGAATGAATAGAATGATGTCCACTTGAAGACGGTCCATGCGGATAGGAAACGGACGGAGCTCGTGGGTCTTGTACCTGGCTGTGGCTGGCGCCATATAAATGCAGTACTCTAATTTGTGAAAAAGCCACTTGAGACGGTTTTGGGTTCGAGAGGAAATAGCAATCACGATGGTGTCAGAAAGAAAATAGTTATCATTTATTGGGATTCTATTAAATAAGAAGCTTAAGGTTAAGGTTTAATGATGCGAGAAGGTTTTCAATAATAATCTTGTCAATAAAAGAAAAGTCCAGATTAGGAATGTTACTAAAAGCCCCCTCCCCAAATCAAGACACAAATACCCTCGCCACCCAAAAATCATCCTCATTTTCGGCGTGTTCGCAAAGGAAGTGCATAGCTTTTTCCGAGTTCACTTAAAATTGCCGTGCATCTTGGAGGCGATGGAAACTATGGTCAAAAATCGATGATTGCACCGTAATTTCGAACTGGGCAAATATGTGTGCGGGAGAAAATCTCATCCCCAGCGTTGAAAGCGCCAACTATTTTTGGTGGGGCCTATACCGGCAAGTACAGTTAGCAGAAGGGCCAAACCGGAGAAAAAAGCAGGGGGAGGGGGTATATTTTTGGCAGGCTAGCTGGAAAGAGGGGAAAGTGGTGAGCTTTTCACCCACCGAAGAGGGATATATTGGGTCGTTGATCGGACGGCCGAGCGATGGGGCCTTCCTACACATTTTAATGATTGGCTACTTCCTACACCGATTTAATCAAACTGCAGAACGTTAAATTATCGATTTCTAACCATCACGCAATAATTTCTTCCGGAAAAGGCAACGCTGTTGCTGCTAGTTTTGGCGCGGAGATTTACCGGAACGCGGGAAATGCGCTTTGAGCTGTGTTTGCTTAAGTTTGTTCAACTTCAGGAATGATCTTTATCTTTGAAAATGGATAAGGAAATCAACTCTACGGTTTAGTTAGTATTCTATTTTTATTTACCTCTCAAAATTTTCAAGCATGAAATCAAACGAGTATAAAAATACAGCAATTTCCCACGAAAACGCATTTGTTTGGCCATTAGGGTGGTCCAAAAAATAGCAATTTTCGTAGATTTTCGCAAAAACCACTTTTTTTTTTTCAAAAAATCATATCTCCACGCCATTTCATCCGTTTTTAGTTGTCCTAGACGCAAAAGAAAGGTGATTAGTTTGGTTATTTGGAAAAAAATAGCAAGAAGTTTCAAAAATCTAGCTCAATATTTGAAAAGGTCGTAAGAAAACTTTAAATGCTGTTTTCAAGGTCTCGGGACCTAAGAGCCTATGCCTGAAAATATTTTTATCGGATTCCTCGGAAAATTTCACATAACATATCAAAAAATTGTGGAATTATGTTTCCAATACTCTGAGATACGATTTTTTGAAAATAAAAACTGGGGTTTTCGACGCGCCATGCGCAAAAATGGGAAAAATGACTTTTTCACTAAAACTGCGAAAACTTGAAAATTTCAGCGATGACCTATACATGCTAGGGTACCAAAAGTTGCGTATTTCAATTACAAAAACCTCACCTCACCTTTTGATCTTCACAGATAGCTAAAATTCTATTTAAATCTTGAGACATTCAATTTAAACCGGAAAAAACTCTGTGGGGATGCCTGGTCAGAACGCGTTTGACAGATCTAAATGCCCGATTACCGTAAACATTTGTAAATATAAGTTGGGACTTCAAATTCAACTTCGGTGCAATGCACAGAATGGCCAACAAAACAAATCATGTTTGTTATTGTTTACATTGCGTGCTCTGGTTTTTGTATATTCAAGGTCAAACATTAAAACCATTTTTCTCGGAACGTCAAAAAGCGACGTGCGATAAGATAGCACAACGTCGTCAATATTTGAATTTTTTAAATGCAAAACATTTAAATTTTTTGAAAAAAAAAAATCCCAAAATTCTAAATTGCTGTTGTACTTTTTTTGCACCACTCCTAACCAACGATGCCAGCTTATTTTGTGGGAAATCTGTATTTTCTTAAAAATAAATCTGTATTTTATCTGTATCTTGTCGAATTCGAAGCCATAGAGAACATTTTTAAATTTTCAACAGTAGATTTAAGCTTTTTAATCATATTAAAGCATTTTTGAATAACTAAATTGTTGAAATTTTTGAATATAATCATTTAAAAAAATCTGTACATACAGATTTTTATGATGATCTCTAAAATACAGATTTATCTGTATATCTGGCATGGCTGCTCCTAACTCTAGCGCAGAAAATGCCTTTTTTGTTGCCTTAAATATCAATATTTTCCAAAATAAAAAAAAACATTTTTTTTTGGGAATTCAACTTTAAGATTCAAATTTAAAAAAATCGGGATTTGTTGTTTAACCATTAGTGGACCCCCTAGTAGAGCCGAAGCACATTTTTCAATGTTTTAAGCACTTTTTCATAACCTTTTGTACAAAATAATTAAATCTGAAGTCTTTTGAACAATTTTGACTATTTGTTTCATCAGTTATTTGTTTTTGAGCCGAAAAATTGTCATTTGAAAAAAAAAATTTTTTTTTGCCTGTTATGGACCCCCTTTCCTATAGTGGACCCGGGTCCATAATCCGATTGTGGACCCGAGTCCACTATAGGCAAACTGTTATTTTTATACCAAATTTAACCGATATTTGATGTTTTGATGCATGGTGTAGGTCTAATGATAGATATAATGAATAAAAGATGGATTTTGCTCACTTTTCATCATAAACAAAAATGTTTTGTTAACAAATTTTGCTTTAAACAACAAAAAAACCTAACAGATATTTAAACACATTTATTTCCGAAAAAGATCAGAGAAAACGTTTCAAAAACCACTGCAAACATGAAAATAATAAAAAAGTAATCTTGGTGCAAATTTTTCCATATTAATTACATAAATGGTTGACCGAAATTAAACATTAGATTTGTTTACAGTTGCTGATAAAACCACGCATGTTTATTTAGAAAAATGTGTTTTTATTGATTTATTATTATAAAATATCATTTTAAACTGCAATTATGATGCTTCAGTTAAGTCCAATTAACTATAGTTTTGATTAATTATAAATTCTTACGGCTTCAGCTTTTTTGGTACTTTTAACATGAAAACCACTATATTTATACTCATAATTGAATAATATGCGTTTAGGTTGATAAAAACAAGCATTTATTGTATATTTCAGAGAAACTTTTGCTTGGATACACAGTTTTCTTCATTTTTGAAGGTTAAATTAACAGGGGTCCACTTTTGGAAAAGTTTGGATTTTAGTTGTCCTATATTGGACCCCCCTAATTTTTGCTCGAAAATTGCAGTTTTTCGCTATATTTTAGTAAAGATCCTTAAACTTACATTATTTCGACTTGTTGAAGTTAAATAATCAGTCAAAAAATGATTCGATGGTTAATTCAATCATAAAATATAAATGCAGTTTTGTTGTGAAAATGCTAGTGGCCATGGCTGATTTCAGATGTCGAACTCAAAACATTTATTTTGGTAAAAAGGACAATTCAATGTCAGTCAACATTGTTTTAAATTATGCTGAACATGCCAAATAAAAGATTTGTAGACAACAACACGCTTGAAATTGTGATTTTATTGAATTTTTCATCAAAAACCCTTCATAGGGTCCACTATAGGAAAAGGGTCCACTAATGGATAACGTACCCTACCGATAGGATTTCAGTTTAACAAACTGATATTTACTAGCCGGTAAAATACATTTCAGAACATTCATATATTATTTTTTGAGCACTTCCGCCGTGAAATTACTTACTTTTCCTGTCATGCTAGAACGGTGAAACAGCCTACTTTTCTCTACCAAAAATAACAGATTCGTATAGAAACACTTTTCATAACAAATGGTTTAACTTTTCAGCACTAAAATGAATGCACTTGTTTCGAAAAGTAAAACTCTTTAACATTGTTTTGAATTAAACGGTGGACTGACTTACAATTGCATTTAAAGGGTGTTTTTCGTAATTGCCAAATAATGTTCTATGGAACTCGCTGCAAATTTTAATTCTTACAGCATTCGTCGTATTTATCCAATTCGGTGTACCTCGTTGGATAAATGTACGACTCGTGCTGAAAAATCTTCATTCTGCAATTTGTTGCATAAACTAATATTTTATATGCGGTAGGATATGTCATGAAAAGTTTTTTTTATATCTGGGGTGAACTATCAAATTGTCTCCAAATTGATTTCGTTTAGTAGATTCTATAGAAGGTTTCTTTTGTTATTTCATTTGAAATATTGAAAAATAAATAATTGATTGACTAAATTTCTTAACTTTTCTTTTTAATAAAAATTATATGATGTTGAGTTTGAGAAATAAAAAAGTTCGAAATTTTTATCATACTTTAAATTTGTGTTGTAGATCTAACAGCAAAAACACATAAAATTAGCAAATTCTCATTCGGTTACAACGTCTTCAAGAATTTTATGTGGCAAACGAATAGTTTGACTCATAATAACTTTTCCATGGTAATTAGTTGTATAAAATTAAATTTCCAATCCGAATCTGTCATAAGATATAAAAAAGGAATGATTTTGATATCATACGAGTGTTACAAATGTAGTGACGTTGCAACGCCGGAATGTGTCAAATATTTGTTGCCACCAAAACTAATTAAAAGCATAAATCAACAAATTTTCACATTTGCCTAGAAACGTGTTCTACTATTGACTTTTGAACTATTGACTTTTGAAACTAAACTAACTTTAATTTAAAATGCTTCTTGAGGAACTTTGAACACATTTCTACCAGGCGCAGTATGGTTTTATACCATTACGTTCGTTTTTAATTCGTGTAGTATTATTTTTCGATATATCAATGTCACATTACAACCTACAACTTTTCCAAAGATACAAAATCAATCAGAAAATCTCTTCTCAATATTAACATTCAAAAATTCACATGACCAGTTTGTATGACTAGTCTGCAAAATTGGAATGCATGGACGAATCAGGAGGAGTGTTGAAAATGGATTTGTAAATTTAGTAACAATTGAGTTTACTATTTTTAATGCGTTTCCGTGTGTTTTTATCTAGATGGAATACATTTAAGTTTCCAAAACACGTGCATTCTTAATTGATTAAATTTGCTAGAAATGCTTGCAATCATTGTCCTTATGCTCAGAGAAACTCGCAAAGCTCCCAATCAAGCCCATTTCCAAGCTCGATTAGGCTCCCATAAATGCTCAATCCCGACTCCAGAATCACGTCCAGTATAGACAACACGGTTCATAATAGCGTACAAACAAGTCATAAAACGATCACATTTATTGCACATTATTGCCTCATAAAACTACCATAAAGCCGTAAAAACGGCACCGGCACCGAAAACAGCGACCACAAAAAGGTCCGCAAAGTGTTTACAATCGTAAATTCACTTTAATTACACACCTCCTAGAGTGGCAGGGCAGCGCAGCGCACAGGTATCGACAGCCACACGATTGCAGCATCAACCTCAAGACCATGGTCCAAGCAGTGAGGGTGGCATCCCGTGAGTCCGGTTCCGTAACTAATTGCAACGCCTTCGCCTAGTGTATTTTTTCAGTGTTCTTTTCTGTGATCGGCTTTTTTGTCCTAATCGTCAAACACACCCCGGAAAGAAAGGCGAGGAGGTTGGTTGGAATCCCCTTGAAATCTGGAATTATGACCCGTAACCACCCAGCTAGTCGTAAACTATTATGAAAATGTAATATTTTTTGTTCTGGTTTTGAAAGAAAGCGACAGCAGTAAAACAATATAATCGAAGAAAGTTTTAAAGTCAAAGGATCGCACGCAAGAATAAAGGAATAAAGCGAAGTTGTCCTCCCACTTCTATCTGTTTTCAACGTGTCAGATAGGTCATAAAACCACCTTCGAAACTGCACCACAGTATATGAGAAACAATATTTTACGCATATTATCTGTTTTTTAGCCGAGCGCATGGGAACAAATGGGATAATCAAGACTGCCTTGTACCTGAGCGCCAAGTAGAGATAAATCATAAAAAAGGATCCTGCCAACTCAGCACAAGGATGACATCGGCCGAGAGGACAAAACCTCCGACGACGAGCACACGTTGATACTGATCGTACAAAAGTTTAAGAACTCCTTCATGCGCATCAATTTGTCTGAAAAATAGATTAGCACAAAAACGAGTTGCTCCCCGTGGTCAAGAATAACACTTTAATAGGATTAACCATTGTTCTTCTGTGAGATTCCATTCTATACCATACCCGGGCCTACCCAAGTCGGAATGCAAAACTGATGCAGATTTCTGACCAGGTTATGAAAATATTGTGATACTGAGAATCGGGGACCTTCTTCTCATGGAGTGTTGTTTCCCAAATAAACAATAAATCAATAAAATCTACCTGGGTTACTCGGAACATAAAACAAGTGCGATGCAATTCAATGTACTTCTCAACAACCGGTTGTACCTGTGTGTACCGGACCAAATTCCTTCAAGTACAGAGCAATGACAGCGAACAAACGAGTTCTCACCGCGCTAGTTGTTAGGTAGATTATTTGATAATGAAGCGATTCAGCATGTAATGATTATTGTTTACCGCACATTTGATTGCCTTCAATTCGACCCAATCGGGCAAACATATCTTTTAGGAAACGCAAATCTCATTAATTCAAAGTGATGATATTTCATTATCATCGCCTGCGAACGTGTCAATGTCTGTTTGCTTAATCCAATTGCTCGATTTGTTCGTTGTGGGAAAGATATTAACTGATTGCGGTGTTTGATCAAATCGCATAACAAAATTCAATTTTTTTGAATTTTAAGGCTAATTTTTACTCTTATTTGTATTAGCCTTATTTTAAAAAAAAATCTATTTATTTTTTATCATTTCACTGCTAGCTACAAACTTGGTGTCGAAGAGATGCGCGAAAGATGGTACTGTGAGATGCCAAACCCAAGGGGGCTCAGACCTGGCCGCACAGGCTCCACTCACGGCGGCGATTCCGCAGATCTTGCCCTCGGGGGTACCGCTGGCTGGCCGTTGCCGTTTGCCATTGCCGCCGTAACAGCTTGGCGCCACTGGGCGTGACTGGTGCGGTCGGACCGACTGCTGCGGAGCCTTTATACATATTTATAATAGCAACCAGCAAACCATTTGGTCGTCGTCGTCGTCGTCGCCGGTCGATCCGACAGATATCGCGGCCGAGGTCGAGTTGGGGTTTTTTACCTACTTAGAGAGCTTCAACGGGATGTTCAGCGGCATCACCGGCAGTAGTTCTCTGAACTGGATTTCTGCCCTGTAGTGCTAATTTGATTTACCTTTTTGGGGAAATTTGGGGCTTATTTTTTATGTCAGGTTTTCAGAAGTCTTGAATACATTGTAGAATTGCTAATTTAGATCACGATTTTTGAGAAAATTCTTCATTTCTTTGGCATGTCAGGTCGAAACGTCTTCACTTACTGAGTACATAGAGATCTCATTAAAATTCATTACCACACTTAAGTCGCCGATCGCATAAATATTGTCCAACAATCGCTCAAAAATCATCACCACACGATCGGCTGTTCCAAGCCCCGCGATAAAAATTTCTTCCCATCATCATAAATTTCTATATATTGTAATTTATATGATACTACACTAATCACAGTAATTTTCCAGATTTAATTGTATCTGCCGAGTGCTACTGGTTTTGCTGCTCTTTAGGAGCCACACCAACAACGGCACACATGAGCTGGACCAGGCTATGTCGTATGAAGCTTCGAGTCTATGGATGGCTGGGAGGCATTGGCTCGGCCAGCCAATCCGCGCAAAAGTGGCCAAGTCATGATCATGAGTCTTCTAAAGTGAATTTATTGCCCTAGACCTGGAATGGGTTTGTGCAGTTAGCAACTTGTAAGCTGTGGGAAAGATACCCTAGCAATATGACAATCTCGAAGTAGATTTCTGATCGTGCAAATCCAAAACCCTTAACTGATCAAGTGTCCTCGTGGACCTTCTTTTGTACTTTGAAACAATCAACCGGTAAAGAGTCCATTTAATGGCATTACAGTGGATTATCGGGCATATTCGGGGCACTTACCCAAAAAAGGAAGAGATCGATCTTCCTCCACCGCTACGCATCCCACAGATCAGGTCGGCGATCCCTATAATGGATCAGAACATCAAACCAAGCCGAACGGCACCAACTTTTTTAAAGGTTATAAACTGTCTTCGTAAGGGAATAGATGAGTACCGTCGTCGGCGGCGCCTCTAGGTCCAAAAGAAAACAAAAATGTTGCGGTAGAATTTTCTGCTGGATGTGTTGATGAAAAATCATCGTCTTTTCGCCCAGCCGAGATCGGGGGGTGATAAATGACCGTATATTTGTACTAGCCACTAAACATTGTTTCCGGCCCTCGGTATGAATGGTGCTGTTTCGTTTTTTTTTCAAATAGGCCGATCCGTAAAGTTCTGACCTCAACAATCCGCCGTAATTGAGTAATCAGCGTGGTAAGAGAATGGAAAAAATCGCCGCTGGATCGGAGTGACCATTAAGATGAGCGTGTTGCGGCTTGGTTAAAGCTCGTAGTAAAGTAAAGAGTGATATGTGAATGAAGCTGATATATTATAATGAATGATCCCTTCATCATCGTCATTAGGCGCGGTTGTTGTCTAGTTGGAAAATTTCAAGTCAACGAAAAAGCTTGAATTATGACCAACCTAAAAAATCATAAATCAGATTAATGATTTTAACTAATTCAATAAAATGAAAAAAGAAACCTCTGTGTGGAAAAGAGGCAAAAAAGGTTAACAAAATGCTCCTGATGTTGAAATCATTTTGCGTAATTTAGATTTTATTTTAAAAATAAAAAAAAATATTAAAAATTGATTGTAATGCATACCAGTCAAATAAATTTAATGACCTTTGTTCAAAGAAATATGTCTCATTGAACGATCTTACTTATGAAAATTATAAAACATTTTCAACATTTAGGTATATAAATCCGCTTTATAAAGATTTTCTTTCATCGTTTGCTCAGGACCAGTCCAATGCTGTACTGAAATATCATGTGACAATCTTTTTAGTTATTGCATCTCATTCTTAACATTTGTATTCAGTTATTCAATAATTCTGCTGTTTTTGATTCTCAAGCGTTCATGTGATTTTCTAATCTTCAAACGATAAGTACACTGTGAAAAAAATGTGTACATTTGGATGGTTGTTAACTCTTTTATGATGTAATCTTGCCTAAATTTAGACTGAAAAAGTGGTAAAATTACACATTTCCAGAGAGGACATTATTTTTTTGTGACACCAAAAATTTACCCATTTCGAGATTTAATATTAATATGATTTTTTATTGTATGTTTCCATCGAAGGATAAGTATTTTTGCTTACATTAAAAAACAAACTTCAATAAATGTCCAAATGTTTTGTCTGACCAATTGACCAAATATTATAACCAAAACCTAGAAACACTTCAAACAGTAGTTTTTGAAAATAAGTTAATTATGAAATTGTTGCTTGACGAGATCATTATACATCCCTCAAAGTGAAAACTATAACAAACAGCATTGTGCAAAATATGGGCTTTCTTTGAATAAAATCTCGCTACCTACACAAATTGAATATTGTTCCCTACACAGCAAAACATTGTCTGAATTTGAAATGTAATATTACATCAATTTTGACTGAAAAAGTGGTAAAACTACTCATTTTTAGAGGTAAAATTACACATTTACCATGCGTTTTTTTACTGGGTAGGCTACTTAAACCTCTGAGACAAATGGTGGCAGGATTGGTCAAAATTTACGAACGGCGTGGTTGAACTTCTGCCGCTGAAGCAACATTTTAGAAAGTTGTATTTTACCGGTCTATATAAGATCGGTGGAAATTGCGTTTTTTAAAATAAAATATTTGTTTTTTTTTTACGAATTTTCAACTGACTTGGCCTTATATGTGGATCGGTCTTACAAAATATTTGTTGTAATAAATTTGTAGAGAATGTCTTAACCTTCAAAACATTTTTTTTTCGTTTTATTATTGAATGTCGAGTTCAAGTATGTCTCCTAAACTACGCTAAAGTGATTTGGAATTTTTAAATCAAAGATGGCGGCCAAAACGGTGGCTATAAAAAATATAAAAATGCATTATGCCATTTAAAAGGCAATCAACTTTTGAAATTAGACTAAAATAGGGTCGCAGAACTCGATTTTTATGTTTAAAATAAGAAAATAAAAAAAAGTGTTCATGATTTGAGTATTCGAAGTCCGGTACAAACCTTCGGGTAATCGAGCCTCGGATAATTTTAACTTCGGATAATTGAGGTTTCGGATAATCGCTGTTACATAAAAATGTTCTAGGACATCCATAAAATTTTCTGGCATCCCAATTTCACCCCAAAAAGTAAGCGTTCCTTTTCCTTCCTCCCAGAAACTTATGCCGCCTTCATTCCACCACCCCGGGGTGGGTTTTAAATAAATTTAGATTTATGCCCCGACCGGCTCTCCTCTCTGCATGTTTCTTCTGCTCTCCGCGGCTGAATAAAGGCTCCGACTATAATTTATTAATTAAGATTTTTGTTTCGATTTACGATTTTTGCCTACCGCCACCCCTCGCGGATCCCCCCTTCACCACACGTGGAAGTGGTTTCATTGAGAAATTTTGAGGTAATGCAGCGTTACTCACGGACTGCGGCGGCGGCCTCACACGGATTGCCGCCAAAGCCGTGCACGCTCATTGCGGCTATCAAGAGCGAAGATTCCTTTAAGGTTCGGACCGGACATCAGACGCGGTTTGCCGACCACGGCGGCGAAGATTTGAAAAGCGAAAAAGAAAGAGGCGCCCGAAAGTTGACCGGTGCGGTGTGGTTCCGCCTTCTCCTCGGCGGTGTGGCGTGATATATTGACGGAGGCGCCACGCTGGACCGCGGAGAATTTCCGGAATCGTTTGGGTGATAAAATTTTGAGTTGTGGATTTGCTTTATTGATATTGATTTAGTTTGGAATAAGGCTGTAGATTGCAGGGAACATTTTTCCTGAAGCACGTAAAGTTATTGGATAAGCGACAAATTTAAAAAGGTTTTATTGAAAATTTGCAAATTTACATGAGATGCACTCATGCCAAATATGAGCCCTCTACGACATAGGGAAGTGGGGTAAAACGGGCTTCGAAGTTTGAGGTACAAAAAACCAAAAATATCTTAAAATTGCTCGCATTTCCGTAAAACTTCATCAATTCCAACTCTCTTAGTTGCATTCGAAAGGTCTTTTGAAGACGTCCATAATTGGTTTGACTTTTTCTCATGGTTTTTGCAAATTACTGTTAAAAATTGATTTTTTTAAAACCTCAATATCTTATTGCAACAGCCTCCAACACCCAAACTCCCATAGGTCAAAAGATAGCTAATTTTATGGACTATAAGCCTACGGTATTAACTTTTTGGCCAATTGCAGTATTTCTCATAGTTTTTCGATTTTTCTATAACAAACATTTTACAACGTTAGTTATAGCCCTCCAGGCCAAAATGACGGCACTTTCAGGGCTCAATTTTATCATATTCGGAATCCTCGGGAAATTTTGCGTTAGTTAGAAGTATTGGAGTTGTAAATTTGATTTAAAAAATAATTAAATAAAACATTTTTGGAAAAAGAAATTGATCATATTTACCCTGTGATCAATACGTATCAATACGCTGTATCAAGTAGGCGAAAACCTGTTTCACCCCTAATCCAACAAAATGTTAAAAAATATTTTAATTCATTCTAAATGGCATTTTTCCAATCAAATTTACCACTCCAATGCTTCTAACTAACGTGAAATTTTCTGAGGATTTCAAATATCACAAAATTGAGACCAAAAAGTGCTGCTAAGTGGGCAAAAACTTACGTTATTAAATGTTTGTTGTAGAAAACTCGAAAAACTATTAGAAAAATTGCGATTGGTAAAAATGTTGATACCGTAGGCTTACAGTCCATGAAATTACCTATCTTTTGACCTGTGGGAGTATGGGTGTTGGAGGCTGTTGCAAAAAGATATTGAGGTTTTAAAAAAATCAATTTTTAACAGTAATTTGCAAAAGCTATGAGAAAAAGTCAAACCAATCTTGAATGTCTATGACCCATTTTAAAGTGCTTCGAAAGACCTTTCAAATGCATCTACGAGAGTTGGAATTGATAAAGTTTTACGGAAATGCGAGCAATTTTAATATATTTTTGGTTTTTTGTACTTCAAACTTCGAAGCCCGTTTTTCCCACTTCCCTTTGTCGTAGAGGGCTTATATTTGGCATGAGTTCATCTCATGTATAGACAAACAAACGCTGAAAATTTCATCCAAATCGGAGCTTCTCGATACGACCTCTAGAACGAACCGAGCAATATTTACAAAAAACTGCCTCTTAATTCTCTTTTGAGAAGTGTTTCTGGGTTCATTGAGCATGAGCATGAGCATGAGAGACCACCCATGGTTGTCCTTCTCCGTTGCTGAACAGGACCATAATATCCCATCAGCACAACCGGTCACACGCTTCAACGATCAAATGATGTTTCCCTTATCAACAGCATGCATGAATGCGCTGAAAAGATAAAACATCACGATCATCAAAACTAGAGCCGGTGCGAATAGGAAACAGTCATTGGCCACCAACGGCGCCCGCCATGTCAGTTTGTAGATCTCGAGGGAACGGGACGGGAATGTTAGTTAGCACAGGCTGCTACCAAGGGTGGGTTCTATACGATATCCACACCCCCGCGTGTGCCGGAAAACTACTTCTACTTGGGATTTTGTTAGTGGGTAAGGGTAATGGCCAGGATTCAACATAGAGGATGATGATGCGACCCAATAATCAATAAATTTTGTTTAATGGTGTGATGTATTATGCATTCTCAAGGCAATCAGTCGGAGTATGCGGATGAGACTATTCCCGGTTATTTGGTGTTAAGTTTAGCATAAATGATTCAATCTTAGACAGCCGGCTGTGGAAAGATAGAATCAAAAATGTGTGTAATTAAAAGGTGAAATATTATACTCAGCGTAACACATTTACGTAGAGTTGACCTGAGACTATTTATACTTTTAAGTTTTTATAAGATGAGCGACCAATTAATTACTGATGAGTTATGAGTTATCTGAAGGACTTGAACAATCGCGTTGAAACAATATTTGTCACCGTGCTTTACGAGCTATAATGCTAAAAGGTGATTTCGCGGGAAACGAAAGGTCAAATATAATTTATATTATGCTAACGCAGTTAAAAACGAATCTTCCCATGAAACAATCGCGAATCATAGAACAAAGAAACCCGACTGACTAACGAGAAAGACGATCGCGATATTTGAACTTTACAATCTAACTAAGAAGAAAAAAAGCCACGTCAATAGAAAGGAATAGACAAACATACAGGTGACCACAAAACGGACTGCCTCGACTGTCATCGTGACAACCAGAGCAAGCCGCACATTCACACACACACACACGCACACACTCACCCGACAAAATCACCGACGACGAACGACGCGAAAAAACATGCAACCCGACGGACAGGCATCGCAAAACGGACTGGCTCAACTGTCATTTTTTCAACCAGAGCCAGCCGCACCTTCACACACACACGCACGCACTCACCCGACAAACTCACCGACGACGAACGACGCGAAAAAAAACATGCAACCCGACGGACAGGCATCGCAAAACGGACTGGCTCAACTGACATTTTTCAACCAGAGCCAGCCGCACCTTCACACACACACGCGCGCACTCACCCGACAAAATCACCGACGACGAACGACGCGAAAAAACATGCAACCCGACGGACAGGCATCGCAAAACGGACTGGCTCAACTGTCATTTTTTCAACCAGAGCCAGCCGCACCTTCACACACACACGCACGCACTCACCCGACAAAATCACCGACGACGAACGACGCGAAAAAAACATGCGACCCGACGGACAGGCATCGCAAAACGGACTGGCTCAACTGTCATTTTTTCAACCAGAGCCAGCCGCACCTTCACACACACACGCGCGCACTCACCCGACAAACTCACCGACGACGAACGACGCGAAAAAAACATGCGACCTGACGGACAGGCATCGCAAAACGGACTGGCTCAATTGTCATTTTTCAACCAGAGCCAGCCGCACCTTCACACACACACACACGCACTCACCCGACATAATCACCGACGACGAACGACGCGAAAAAAACATGCGACCTGACGGACAGGCATCGCAAAACGGACTGGCTCAACTGTCATTTTTCAACCAGAGCCAGCCGCACCTTCACACACACGCACGCACTCACCCGACAAACTCACCGACGACGAACGACGCGAAAAAAACATGCGACCTGACGGACAGGCATCGCAAAACGGACTGGCTCAACTGTCATTTTTCAACCAGAGCCAGCCGCACCTTCACACACACGCACGCACTCACCCGACAAACTCACCGACGACGAACGACGCGAAAAAAACATGCGACCTGACGGACAGGCATCGCAAAACGGACTGGCTCAATTGTCATTTTTCAACCAGAGCCAGCCGCACCTTCACACACACACACGCACGCACTCACCCGACATAATCACCGACGACGAACGACGCGAAAAAAACATGCGACCTGACGGACAGGCATCGCAAAACGGACTGGCTCAACTGTCATTTTTTCAACCAGAGCCAGCCGCACCTTCACACACACGCACGCACTCACCCGACAAACTCACCGACGACGAACGACGCGAAAAAAACATGCGACCTGACGGACAGGCATCGCAAAACGGACTGGCTCAACTGTCATTTTTCAACCAGAGCCAGCCGCACCTTCACACACACGCACGCACTCACCCGACAAACTCACCGACGACGAACGACGCGAAAAAAACATGCGACCTGACGGACAGGCATCGCAAAACGGACTGGCTCAACTGTCATTTTTCAACCAGAGCCAGCCGCACCTTCACACACACGCACGCACTCACCCGACAAACTCACCGACGACGAACGACGCGAAAAAAACATGCGACCTGACGGACAGGCATCGCAAAACGGACTGGCTCAACTGTCATTTTTTCAACCAGAGCCAGCCGCACCTTCACACACACGCACGCACTCACCCGACAAACTCACCGACGACGAACGACGCGAAAAAAACATGCGACCTGACGGACAGGCATCGCAAAACGGACTGGCTCAACTGTCATTTTTCAACCAGAGCCAGCCGCACCTTCACACACACGCACGCACTCACCCGACAAACTCACCGACGACGAACGACGCGAAAAAAACATGCGACCTGACGGACAGGCATCGCAAAACGGACTCTTTTGAGAAGTGTTTCTGGGTTCATTGAGTATATAAATCACTACAGAAAAGTGTATTTGCCATTTTGTGCAACTTACAAAACCTCACCTTTCACGGGATTGAAAATCGTCTGAAAAACCTGTATCATTTTCTCATTCGAAACAGTGGCGCCACGTGGGGGTAGCTGTCCTGTTTATTACACTATGAAATTATCCATGGCCAATCCAAGGAACCAGAAGGTGACAACAGAAATGTCCGTCCAAAATGAGTGCTGCAAAAAAACTTATTATTTTTAACAAGCTTTCGAACAAATCAGCAACGAATAACGATTTTTTTTTGCAAGCCCGCATATTTTTAACGAAAGTGTCAAAAATATTCGTAATCACCTTTTGCCTCTTGGTGGCGCTTTGTGTTAGTATGTGTGTGGTCTATGTTTGCGGACGTGCACGCAGAACACAGAACAGTGAGAACTAGTGAAAATGCTTCACTTTCTTCTGATACAAAAGTCGCCATATTGAAATTGCTTGATGATTCATACCCGTGCCTTTACAGATCATCAAAATTCGATTTCAATCCTGAGATATTCAATAAAATACGAAAAAACTCCGTGCATTGTTGTCTTTCTGCATATGGAAAAAGTTTCAGTCTTGTCGTAATGTAAGTGCGACAATAGGCCAAAGAGATTTTCGGTCAGAACGCGTTTGACAGTTCGACTACCGTAGAAAACTCGGGACTACAGAAAAAAATCAATCAAACTTTAGGACATTGCACAGAATGGTCAACCAAACAAAACGTGTTTGTTATTGTTTACATTGCGTGCTTGCGTTTTTTGTTTATTGAAGGTCAAACATTGAAACGCGTTTTTCTCGGAACGTCAAAAAGCGACGTACGACAAGTTAGCACGACGGCGTCGAAGTACGACAACTGGCCAACGAGATTTTAGCCAG
Source organism: Culex pipiens pallens (assembly GCF_016801865.2). Taxonomy (NCBI): domain Eukaryota; kingdom Metazoa; phylum Arthropoda; class Insecta; order Diptera; family Culicidae; genus Culex; species Culex pipiens. Next base: position 56,576,863 of record NC_068939.1, read on the forward strand.
AACGCGTTTGACACACGTACATGTCCGATTACCGTCATTAGGAGTGCAATTGGGTCTGGGAGGTAAGATTGGGTCATACAAAAATGCAGAAATTTGTTTGGCCAATCTCACCCCCCAGTCCCAATTCAACCCTGATGACGGTACTGTCAACATTTTAAGTTATAACTCGGGACCCCGGAAAAAAATTCAATCAAATATATATTTGTTACCTACACGCTAACAAGATACAGGCTACGAATCACGTTACTCCTAGGATCAAGTCATCCCACTCTCCCCTACAAAAAAAAAATGACATTTGAGAGGGGCGTAAGTGTTTTAAATAATTTTGTGTTTCGTAATTTAAATATTGCTGTATCTCGAAGCTGTTGCATCGTATCTAAAAGTGGTCAAAGACAAATTTGTAGTAAATTTGACGGGCTTCCCGAAAAAAATACACTGAAAGAAAAAAACAATCCACTTTTATGAGATTTTTTTATTTTTAAGTTTAAAAGTCCACGATTTATTTTTCGTTCAAATTTTTTGTGAAAATAGCTCAAGATGTTACAAAAAGACTCACGAAAAATGCAGGATGGAACAACTCAGCTGAAAAAAATTCAAAAATCATTTACTGAGACTGTTTTATCAAAAGTGCTCTAAACACCAAAATCATCGATTCTCCAGACAATTTTACATAAAGTCTCCATATTGACCATTGTTCTGAGTCCAATCCTTGTGAAGTTACAGCGGTTTAAAAATAAAAACTAACTTAATCCACCTATGTGGTTGTTGCCTTCCTCACTTTTTACCAACATTTGGTGATATGATGGGTTTGAACACAAATTCTATCTATCTTCTATATATATACAAAATTTCGACGGTTTTGTTTGAACGCGAATCAATTCAACACGGAACGTCCGATCGAGGTGCTCTTTATTGCGTTGGGTTCGTATGGTAAGTTCGTGAGTCCAAGGAAGGTTCTTACGACTTTGGCCACTCTGGAACCGATTGCAGATTGTAAGGGAAAGGTTAAAATCAAGTTTTGATCATAGGAGGCTGAATAAGCAAAAAAGTCAAAAACGTCAACAAACGAAAAAAGGCAGAACGTAAATTGTCAGGTAAGGCACAAATGTCACTTAAGCGGTCATAACTTGAGACTGAGCGTTGTCAGATCTTCAATGTTTTGGACTCATTAGAAAGGTCTTTTGATTACCTAACCAACGATCGGTCGGAAGATGGATCCGGACATAGTTTACATGCATTTAAGTGAGATCCGGCATCCAAAAAGTATATAAATATAACTTAAGTGGTCATAACTTGAGACAGGGTTGCTAGATCTTCAATGTATTGGACTCATTGGAAAGGTCTTTCGACTACCTATCTAACGATGGGTTATATGATGGATCCGGACATAGTTTACATACATTTAAGTGAGATCCGGCTTCAAAAAAGTATATAAATATCATTTAAGTGGTCATAACTTGAGACAGGGATGTCCGATCTTTAATGAATTGGACTCATTGGAAAGGTATTTTGATAACCTATCCAACGATGGGTTAGATGATGGATCCGGACATAGTTTACATACATTTAAGTGAGATCCGGCTTCAAAAAAGTACATAAATATCACTTAAGTGGTCATAACTCGAGACAGGGTTACCAGATCTTCAATGTTGTGGACTCATTGGAAAGGTCTATTGATTACCTATTCAATGATGGGTTGGATAATAGATCCGGACATAGTTTACATACATTTAAGTGAGATCCGGCATCAAAAAAGTACATAAATATCACTTAAGTGGTCATAACGTGAGACAGGGTTGCCAGATCTTCAATGTATTGAACTCATTGGAAAGGTCTTTCGACTACCTATCTAACGATGGGTTAAATGATGGATCCGGGCATAGTTTACATACATTTAAGTGAGATCCGGCTTCAAAAAAGTACATAAATATCACTTAAGTGGCCATAACTCGAGACAGGGTTGCCAGATCTTCAATGTTTTGGACTCATTGGAAAGGTCTTTTGATTACCTATCCAACGATGGGTTGGATAATGGATCCGGACATAGTTTACATACATTTAAGTGAGATCCGGCATCAAAAAAGTACATAAATATCACTTAAGTGGTCATAACTTGAGACAGGATTGCCAGAACTTCAATGTGTTGGACTTGTTGGAAAGGTCTTTTGATAACCTAACCAACGATGAATCGGGTGACATAGTTTACATGCATTTATGTGAGATCGATTTGCAACTCTGCCACTTTTTTATACGTAACTTTTGAACTACTTATCGGATCTTCAAACAATTCAATAGTGCAGTATGGGGCACCAAACCGGATCGAATGCAACTTATTTGACTCAAACCGGATCAGCCAGTGCCGAGAAAACTTGGCAAGAATTTTGAGCACCAAGGGGAATACGCACACACATACACACACACACACAGACATTTGTTCAGTTTTCGATTCTGAGTCGATAGGTATACATGAATATAGGTCTACGAGCTGTTTTTCAAAAGTTCATTTTTCGAGCAGGATTATAGCCTTACAGTGAGGAAGGCAAAATGTAGAAAAATAGATTTTTTGATGGTTTTTGGTAATTTCTATAAGACAGACTTGATTATTCTGTCTCGAAAATATTTTTACCGGAAAGCTCGTCCAATTTCCCATTTGTTTGTCTTTGACCACATTTCAAAATAACTTGTTTTTTTTTATGATTTAAGCTAATTTACTTGTTGTTTCTTTGGTATGAATTAACTGTAAACAGGAACATTTCAAAAAGTTAAGGGTTTCCTCACCGTTTCTTCAACAATCATAAATCAATTTAAAAGCACCGTCTGAGCTGTTTGACCGTCCAAACAAGAGTCGTGTGCCTCGTATCAGTAAGGGGTCGTCGGATCCCTAACGGCGCTAAAAGCCAAGTCTCGCACCAGTGTGTACCTGTAGCATCTCAATGACAAATGAAGATCGGATGACAATGTGAAAAATCTTAATTATGCTACCGGCTACCGGCCTTTGCTGCTGAGAAGTGCCAAATCACGTGGCGCTAACGCAGTAAAAGGGGCAGCAAAGCCCAAAAACCCAATAAATTTTGCCTGTAAACGATTGATCTCTCTACACCTTTCGACAGGAGGCCCAGCTGGAATGAAATTTCAAAAAGTCCAACGAGTTATAAATCAATCAATTTCAATTTTATTTTGACAAATGGAGATTAAGCTTCTGCTGGAGTTTTGATTACCGCTGAGGCGTTTCGTTTAGTCAGGGGTCTAAACGATGCCACCTCAGTGCCGCTGAGATCCCGCCAGACCGCCGAGGTTCAAAATTGATTTGCGGGAAATAAATTAAGCGATGATGATGTTCCGAGAGCATTTTTATGGTCCTGATTTTAATAGATGCCCGGTTTCGAGCAGAAGGGTGTAGCTTTTTTCACGACAGTAATTGATCGCATATTAATGACCGGATGATAGTTTTTCGGGAAAAAGTTAATTTGCCAAATTTAGATCGTCGCGCCAGAAATTTACAGCTCTCCGGAAAATGGGTGTGCCGTTTGATGAGCCGAAGCTGTAGGAAATCGAATTAGTCTAATGAATGAATAAAATTCATCAGTGGCTGGCTGTGGGTATCATGACCAGCATCATGGCACAGAACCAATTGATAAACGATTTTTAATGGCTCTGCATCTTAGACTTGCCTTTTTTTTTATTTGGCGAACGTCACATCTTGATTGCGGACCCCAAAGAAATCAACTAAACTTTACCTAACCCCGACTGTCATAACATGTTGAGGTTATTTTTTCAAAGAATTTCACTTTGATCGACTACCCGTTTCGGACCTCAACTTGTGGAGTCCGTTTTGACAGACACTGTCCAATGGATGGAAGTTTGATAGTTGTTGTATATCCAGACGAGCTATTTCTATTGTTTGGTTCAAGAAATATCTCACAATATATGGAATTGTGAAACCCTCGGGGATGGGACTTGGGAGCTTTAACATTTCTCTACGTGTTGTTTGTTGGATGTGGGTGAAGAATTGATCCATAAAATAGTAATAATATTTATGTATTTATCTCGATGGCCGTTGTACTACTTTTATGAAATAAATAATAAAATAAAATAATTGTTAAGGTAAATTATGTAAATTAAATTGTATAACATAATGATGATTTTTTTTTCAAAGATATACCAAACCAAATTTGCCACTCACTGATTTTTTTCAAGAAAGGTTTTCTAAATGTAACTTGAATGCTCTTAACCCCAGACAAGATTTCCAAATATCTTGGTTTTTACTCTCAAGTCTTTTGAATATTTTTTTTTGATATATTTTTCAGGGATTTCAACAAGTTTTTGAGGACATTTGAAGCATAGTAATGAATTTAGCGTTGCCAGTATTTCAAGAAAGGTCTACTTTGAAAAAGTCTCTATTTCGTCGTTATCGTGCTATCTTGTCGCTTGTTAGGAATGCTACACAGAAAAAAATATTCCTGTAAATTTACATTATTTATCATGTACCAAAAGGTATCATGATAAATGATGTATATTTACATTATGTTCATTGGAAATTTACATTAGATTCATTGGAAATTTACATTAGTTTTGAAAATTTACATTAGTTTTGGAATTTACATTACTTTTGGAATTTACATTAGTTCAAATCAACTAATTCTGATTGGCCAATGGGAATGAGAAGCTCCACTTGGAATGCAGTAGGAAAAGGGTGTGGCCTATGTTCTATTTTAAAATGATTGAAGCGGGCAGCAAAAGGAAATTCTGATTTTAAAAAGTTGTTTCACAGGTAGGGGATGCTTTCTCGTCGACGGTCAAGTGGAATAATGCTGGACTGGAATCGAACGGACGCCGGGTAGGATGTTCGGTGTTACTGCTGCTACCCGCTGCCGACTGAGCCATCTTCGCATTTTATAAACGAGCGGCTAAAGCATCAACTTGTTCAGGTCGAGGCTCAGGCAGTGGGCAAGCGAAATATGAGAGCGATAGAAAGAGAACCAAATATTACTATTTTTAGTTCGGGTAGTTTTGAAGTCAACGTTTGGCAGAAATACATTGGATATATGATTTACATTAAATAGGAATTTACAGGAAGCCGAACACGGGTAGAAATTCATCAGATTTGAGTTTCCATGCTCAACGTTTCCATTAGATTCATGATTTACATTAGATTTAGATTTACATTGGAGTAATTTCCATGACTTTTTACTCTTTCCATCATATTTCAACATTACATTGAGTGAGTTTACATAAGAAACAGTAATTACGTGCTGTGTAAATTTACATATTTTATTCTGTGTATTCTATGCAGCTATCAATCAATTCGTCAAAATTCGTTTTCAATTTTTCATTTTGATTTCAGCCATTAAAAACCCAGTGCAATGTTGTCACTCTTCATAAGAAAAATGATAAAATATCCTGGTTTTTGAAAAAATAAGTAATTTCAGTAAGTATGTGTTACAGAAATATGAGATGATTGTGCTTTTCCTTATTTTTGGTGGTCAAACTTAAGTATAATCCATAAACTACACTAATATAATATAGAATTTTTAATCCAAGATGGCGGCAAAATTGGCGATGAAAACAGGTTGAAAAATGATTTTTTAAATTTAAAAGGCGATCAAATATTCAAATTTGGCTAAATTGGGGTCCCATAACTCGGATTTGATGTTAAAGGTAAGAAAATTAAAAAATATAAAAAATGTTGGTCATGATTTGATTATCCGAAGTCCCATTCAAACCTTCGGATAATAGAAACTTTGGAAAATCGATTCGGGACTGTAGTTAGAGCATAAGTCGGGTGTTTTTGTAGAACTTTATTTGGGGTCGGGTCGTTGTTGAGCAATTCAAGCTCGAATCAGGAATTTTTCTGGTACTTTTGTACCCGACCCTCTCCGATTTCAATGAAACTTTTTTGACATTTTATTCAAGGCCGTTATAAGCCATTGTTGTGTATTTGGAGCCAATTGTACTCAAAAATAACATTTGAGAAGGGCGTAAGTTATTTAAATATTTTTGTATTTTGTAATTTTAAAAATTACTGTATCTCGAAGCCGTTGCATCATATCAAAAAGTGGTCAAAGACAAACTTGTACGAAATAGGACGGGCTCTCTGAAGAAAACAAATACACTGAAAGAAAAATACACGCCACTTCTATGAGATTTTTCAATTTTTAATGTTAAAAGTTAAATTATAAGGTGAAGTCACGATTTTTATTCGCTCAAAATTTTTGAGGAAATAGCCTAAGATGTTATAAAAAGACTGACGAAAAATGCAGGATGGCATGTCTCTCCTAAAAAAATACAAAAATCATTTACTAAAACTCTTTTAATCATTTACTAAAACCGTTCAATCCGCAATAGCTGAAGTCGAAATCAAAGTCGTGAAAAAAATACCCGACAAGTCAAGAAAGTGTATTTCCGAAATTTCTGTTTGGAGCTCAAAAACCCTTACCATTTAAGCTCAAAGTATTCCCTCTGGACACCGCAATAGACGGCCAGCGCTCGTGACGGCTCCATTCCAGTTCTGCGGCCATAATGACACAAAGCTACGACGTCCGAACCTGCGGATCGTGAGGGGTGGCGCGGGACATATGAGGGAAGTGTTGTTTACTACCAAGTATGATGGATGCCACCGTAAAACCAATCATATTCAGGAGGGAATACCTGGGAGAAGTGATTAAGATATTATTCAGAGTCTACTTACATCTCTTTAACGCCCGCGTCAGTGGTGGTTGGCTACCGTCATGAACGTCGAGTGCTTTTGGGGCTAAACCGATGTCTCTCGACCATCGACGGGCCGGTCGGTGTGAAGAGCTGCTGGTCGAGGAAGACCCTCGAGGGGTGATCGTTTCTACGACTGTCAGAGAGTAGCAGCAATGATATGCACAAAAGTGCTTTGTTTCTCTGGCAGCCTTCGCTTGGGGAATCGACAAGAGGAGGTTTTGAGAGGTCATGTACGAGGGGAGGAAGGGTAAAAAAGAACCTCATAAGTGAGATCAGTCAAAATTGTTGAGTGTAAAGTCGAGACACGAAGAGATGCCGGACGGTTCTGTTGGTACTTTAGCTTCGAATCACATAATTATTTCTACAAATCATGACTGCTGCCAATAGGAGAAACACACACTGGCGTCGCAAGAATCGGGCAATAATGGGCAGGAATAACAATAACATATACACATTTTTCCAACTTGAGGAACTGCTACTGCTGCTGACTTGGGTTGCCTTGGACCACGAGGCACGAGGTTATTGGTTAAGGCCTCCAGGTTTACAATAGAGGCAACGAAACGTATAGACGGTAGCTGCAGAAGCTTTAAGTTTCTGGCTGGCTGTATCTGCCTGATTCAGGCAATGCAAATGCAGATGAAGCTTGCATGTCTATAATTGAACCTAAACCTAATTGTGGCTGAACGATTCTCGTTTGTCGGATGAATTGTTCGCCGGTATCATCTTTTTACACAAAAGTGAGGTATACAAAAATTAGATAATAAAAATATTGAGATTCACAAAATTGTTATAAAAATGCAATTGATTTATGCAATTTCTTTTGAATTTATCATAAAAATTTGGGATTATAGATAGGAAATACTATCAAGGTAAGGCGATTGTCCACGCTCCATATGAAAAAGTTGTTTTTGATACGGACAATTGTCCACGAGGGGGGAGGGTTGAGCTTTCCAAAAAAATGTCCACGGGGTTTGTGGATGGTCCCTTAGCCATACATTATTTTCCAAAAAGGATTTTTCAATAATATTGCTAAAAATATGGAGACGCATTTTGTTTTTTGTTTATATTTTTTGCACTAAAAAGAATTACTTAAAATACGTTATAGAATAAAAAAAGCTTTTGTTTCATAACTACCATGTTATACTAATATCCAAAGATGTTGTACCCTTAAAAGAAAGCACATGACAAATTTAAGTGCAATGAGTTTTACTATGTTTTCCAAAACATTCGTCATAATAATTGCTATATAGCATTGCATAAATTATAGCATCATTACCAAATCCATACCAACGGCATCAAAAGATGTTTGCATCAAGCACAGCCGCTCCCAAATCGAGATTTAAAGCAATTATGTTCCTTTCAACGAGAATTAAGCGCAACTTCTTTCTCCAGCGGAAGGTACTCAACTCAGAATTGCGTACGCGAGTGAAACGAGAGGGGGGAGGGAGGCGGTAAAGATTTAATGGCTTTGGGTACCATTCAATGGCCGCGGGAATTTCATTCATAAATTTGGCCAAACTTTACCCAAGGTAAAATCTACCCTTGAATGGGGATAGTGGGGCCAACGGAGTGCGGAAACTACAACTTTCTATCTAGGGGCTTAAGTATGGCTAGACCCAACGGATAGCCCAAGTAGGATGAGGATCGACTTGAATGAATTACGGCGGTGGAGGTCGTGGTGACGGATTGCGCGAGACAAGCAAGATAATTAATCGCACGTCGTTCAGCTGATGATATATGGTCGGGCGAGTTTAAACGTAACGGCTAGGAGCAAGCATGGAGGGTGGGGGCTTAACCACCATGGGCATTGGGATCTAGGTATTAATGATCGTGGTGAGGTTATCGTAGATCAGCGCACGTTGATTGACTGACTGGAAATAAGTCATTCATCATTTTTTTGGTGGACTTGAGAAATGTGGTTTTGTTTTACTCGTTGTACATTGGGCGATTCGTCTCAAAATGATTGTGTCCAAAAATAAAACTTTTGAACTAAATTTCCTGAGCCCAAAAAAAGAGAGAGAAGTATTTGCTTAATGGATTTACTCAGACGGAATAAGATGCGGTGAAGTTGAAGATGATGATTATGATGCTGTTGCTTCTGGATAGAGACACTCTCGTCTCTTTTGCTCGTACCCCAGAAAAATCGTCCGACTGGATACGGATTTCTCCAGCATCCATTATATAATGGCGGAAGGAAATGGGATGTACTTTGGTATTTTAACTTTTTTTCCCCTTTACACACCACACCATTCGTGATCTTCCCCCTTTTGCCCAAACTTGAGAGTCAGTTTCTTACCCGTTTTCTTCCACCGTTAGAATCAGGTAAGGCATTTTGGACGAATCCAGAAAAAAAAATCTCTAAGAGCTAAGCTAAGAGTCAATAAAAATCTGATAAAAAAGTTTTGTGATGGTGTTCCTCTATCCACCTGGGCTGATGGAGTTGCAAGAAGGAGGCATGATGTTTTCTTTTTGACCATCGGTTGAGTACAATGTAAAAATTTGATGTGTAATGGAACAAGAAATCATGGACTCACTGGTTTTACGTTCTACATGAGTCTGCAAAAGTTACAACAAATTTTTGAAGAAGTTTGAATATTAAAGACTGACAGAGTTTAACTGTTTTTCAAAGATTTCAAACACTATTAAGTACCACCTTTGCCATAGTAGATAAGATGTTGTGTAACATGTTATTAATAATTTGTTATAAACTATTACAGTTTAAAATTGCTTTACACGGACGTTGAGACGGTGTTGAAAAGAGGATTTGTTTTGACTTTAATATTCCATATGTTTTCTTTACGACATTAACACTGGCAATTTAAGTTATTTTTCCAAAAAAATTGAGCACAATTCACATTTATAATAACTTTAAGAAATAATTACACGTAGGGGAGAGTGGGGAGACTTCATTCCCGGGGACACTTGTTCCCAAGCCTGTATCTCGTCAGTATGTGGGTAAAACAATTAATTTTGTTCTAGAAAGTTGTGCGAAATTGACTAAAACTCATTGTAGAAAACAAAGGAAAAAATTAAAAAATCTTTGGATTGAGTTACACACATTTTTCTGAGAAGTGCTGCAAAAAACTTCCAAGAGATCTTTTTTCTTTGTTTTGATAAGTATAGAAAACACTCAAAAATTATTCAAAAAAATATTTTTTATACATGAATTGTTTGATAAACATATGAACTCCAAAACCCTTACGCATTTGACGTTAAATTTATCGTCATACTATTTTTACAATCAATTGTTTAAAAAAGTGCGTTAAGGGAGACTTGATCCCTGCATTTTTACAGTCACTGGAATCAGCCTCAAGATTAAATAATTAGGCTGGGTTTTCGTACATAGTTTCCTTTAATATAGTTGTACATAACTAACTGCAGTTTGAACCATTTTTCAAAAGTTTTGTAATCAAAAATTACCACCTTTTGTAAACATGCTCAATTTTGGTCTAAAAAAGAAAATTTTAAGTTTTTAAATATTTTGCACGCTAAACTTGTTATATTTTGAACACAAACGTACAGGTTTAATGTGAAATTGCTGTATCTTATAGAAAATTAAAAGTTTGGATGAATAAGAAACATTTTGCTTAAGATTTCTTCACAATGTTGAAAGGGGGATCAAATTACCCCAACATTTTGAAAATGCCGGTTTAAAATATTTTTTTAAAAGGCTTGGCATTACTCGAAGAGTTTATCTGATGAAATACCCTTATCAGCCAAACATAGTTGAATGTTTAAGCTTTCAATTCATGTAAAAAGATCATAGTTTTGTGAGAAATTGACAGAGTTATGTGCGATACAAAAAAAGGGGATCAAGTCTCCCCACTCTCCCCTAGTGTTTCAGGAACCTCCTCCCAGCATAAATATTTTACGTAACATGTAAATTCCGCAAAACCTTTTCAAAAGGGCGTAAACTTGCTTGATTTTTTTTTCTAAGGTTGCGATTTCTGGAAAAGTTATTGAGGAATTGTCCCCGATGGACATTGGACAACCAAAGGTTTTAAATTTTAACTTTTTGCACATAAATGTAGTTTAATTTGGCTCAGAACCCAGAAACAAGAACTTTTCACTTGCTGAGTCGAATTGCTCTCCAGGTTATCTCTCACAATACATTGAGAACAATGACTTGAACCTGCACCGAGATGGAAAACGGTTAGATCTCGATAAAATAAAAGTCAAAATCAGCGGCAAAAAATCAAATGCTTTTAAAACCATTTGCACGAGATAATTGAATCTTAGACGCTGGCTGGCTGCTGGAGAACCCAACTGACCGGCAAATGCGGCTTCTGGACCTGCGCCCGCGCCGGTTCTTCTCACAGGCCTGTACATCAACGCCGAGTTGGATGGACATCGACGCCAGACGCCGAGCATCTCGCATAGGACCAGCACAAGGAGCAAGGGGCAGGAAATCGAAAACAGCAGAATCACTCTCTACAATGTACAGCCACAGGGCCTCGGATGGCTAAAAGCTCCCGGGACTCGTCGAGTGGACCTCGTGGAGAGCCTAGATGGACGGCAGGCAATCTCGTTTTGACCGCGTGGTGGCGCGACAAACGTCATCGTCATCATCGTCGTCGTCGCCATGGCCGCTGTAAATGGACACTGCGCCAACCTCCAACCTCTCGTCGTCGTCGTCGTCGGAATCCATTAAGAAAGAAGACCTGAAGCCGTTGTCGCGGCCTGATCGAGCGAGAGATACACATTCATTGAGTTGGAGGAGAGCATCACGGTCCTCCACTCTCATTCACGGTTCCATTCATGGAACTGGATGTGGCTCCAACCCGTCAACCAGCACCCAGTGATGCTTTTTACCGTGGAAAACCCGTACGAAGTGGACACCCTGATAATGATGACGATAACGAATTAACCTTGAAATAAGGATGTACCCAGGCTCCGGTTGGACCACGTTGTATCCCGCCGTAAGTTTCTATGCATATTCTCGAAAGGATTGAGAGGTGGGACGCTTAGAGGTGCACACGCTAATTGACAGAAGCTGGATAATTTTCGAGTTTCTTTCGTCGCGGCGTACCGGGACCGTCCGTGGGGTGACTCGACAGGTTTGGAACTCGTCTAACAAAGCACTCGGAGGCTGGGGACTGCTTAGATTCGGGCAAAAGCAGGTTAAGGCGCTTGGTCATCCTAATGGAGTCTCTTTGATTCGATGATGGGAAGATTGTCGAATCATACTCTGATGGTGAATCTCAGATTAATGACAGATGGATGCTACTGAAGTTGACTACTTTTAAGGTTGGATTAAACTTTGTTTGTGGGAATTGGTTCAGATGATTCAACCATAGTAATTTCTTCGGAAAGCACAACTTTGCCATATTCCGTTACTAAAATTTAAATTTTTTTGAATGTGGCATTTCAAGGGAAATTTAATGTGCTTTTCAACTCTGCAACAACCCAGAAGGGTTATTTTCATTTAGAGTAAAATTTTTCATTTTGCAATTTCATCCCAAGTAACATTTTTTTCCAGGAGTTCTACAAGAGCTCTTCAAGATAGCTACAGCATAGCAGTTTGGACCGCGGTAGGATAAAATTCTCTTCAAAACTTCTTTAGGAGTTTGGAAGAGTACTTGAAGAGAGTTTTATCCTACCGCGGTCCAAACTGCTATGCTGTAGCTATCTTGAAGAGCTCTTGTAGAACTCCTGGAAAAAATGTAACTGGGATGTTTGCAGGGTTATTTTTTAGACTGTAACAATGTTGCAATTACAAAAATTATGATATATAAACATTAGAAGTTGGCTTGTAACCATCACGAGTTATCGCGATTTTACGAAAATAAGTTTTGAAAAAGTTTCTTTTGACATTTCTCTTTGTTTCGCCGTCCATGTCTGTCGCGTCTCGCGAGTGACCATGAACGGCCATGATCAACGACGACTAACTTTTTCAAAACTTTTTCGTGATAACTCGTCATGTTTATAAGCAAACTCTTTAATTTTTTTAATTGTCTTCTCTATAACTTTGAAGAACATTGTTACACTCTAAAAAATAACCCTGCCATGTTAGAAAAATTTCCCTTAAAATTACATGTTCCATATTTTTTTTACAGTTGAATTACGGAAAAAGACAGAGTATTTTATTAAACTTTTCTAGTTTTTTTTTGAAGAAAAATAAGTTTTTTTTTTCTGAATTCTGAAGACGCTATCAAATTTGGCCGTCCAATTTAAAATAAAATGTTCCTATGACACCAAATTTCTATCTCATCACCGTTTCAGGCTGCAAATTATTGAAAAACACCTCTTTTTTCGCATGCTCAAAAATGGAAGGGGTCGTACCACCCTTCCGTCACGAGATTTCAAAAAACGGACCTTGGATTCGTGATCAGGGACAAAAGTTACCCCTTTGGACAAAGTTTCATGCAAATCGCAGAGGGATCGGAGCAACTGCTGTGTGAGTTGGCGGAAAATTATCCAATAACAAGTGGTCAGAGAAAATAAATTTTATGGCGATTCAAACAATACACTCAACCCCCGGTGGTTGGTCACCTTTTCGAGCTGTCGCTTTTTACACGGCGCTCACGAACACTATCAACACAAACGTTTGGTAGTGTGTGTGAACTTAAAAGTGGCCCCGTTTGTTTGACAACAGTTGGTGTCAAACCATCGACGTTTTTAAACCAATCATAACACCACGTTTTTTTTAAACAAATTTAAGCTCGCAGGGAAGCAAAAAAGAGTTATTGGTTTAGTTTTTCAAGGAAAAGTTGTTTGGAGTTCAACAAAAATATTTTTGTTTTTTTAGGTATAACATTTAAACTTGAGAGTATTACATATTTTATTTTTAAATGGTGAAATTTACGTTATGCTTTACACGTTTTAAATACATTGTGCATTTTATTCATTGAAAATTTAAATTTTTAGTTAAAAAATCTTGTTTTGGTTGGATCTTTTTTGTATAATTTTAGAAAATTAGAATTTTTTACTGAAAACACAATTTTAAAAAACCTTTAGGCTCACACGTTTTTAACTGTTTTTAAATGAACTTTGAACAAAAATGTAGAAGATAGTGAAAAAAGATATAAAAGTTTCGACATGTGGATTCGAGTTATGATTCTTTTTCTAAATAAATTATGGGGTTTCAATGTTGTGCGTGAAAACGAAAACAAACGGCAAGAAGGAGCAAAATTGTAATCAAAGATTATTTTCATTTTATCAATGCTGTTAATGTTATTAAAGTGTAAATGATGTAAAGTTTTAAATACTACTGATTATTAATAATAAATTACATTTACTTACACAAATTGACAAAAATGACTGCGCAGGTTCAACTTAAGGGGAAGCATGACTACAAAGATCCCCAGAATCATGTAAACTTTGAATTTTCAAAAATATTTATATAGTGCCGAATGCTATTCCTCTCAACTTTGGAATTTTGTTGGGCGATTCTATTACTATCACAGTAAAAAAATCATGGCCATATTACATCTGGGAAGAAGTCATTTTTCATGACTGAAAAAAAAGTTTTTTTTACCTATTTCACTATTTTTTCGGTGTAATGTTACTTTTTCAGTGTAAATTGAGGTAAAATTACATTATAAAATTCGTAATTTTCGTAAATTTTCCATCAATATGGGGTTCAACGATATCCCACCATTTTACTTTGTTCCAAGGACAAGATGCGATGATGTTTTTTTCCTTCAACTTCCAAATATCCACTGCTCACAGTCGGTTCTTCGTTCGCATCCATCTCTGGTATAGCTCTGCTCTGCAGCAGCAGCAGCAGCAGAAGCTTTGAACGATGCCAAGAGGAAATTGAACTTAAGAACGCACCGGAAGAGAAATGTTTTTGATTCAAAAGCCAAAAAAAAAACGTAAATTTTGAGCCGAAAAGCCGGTCAGGCAAGTTTTGGTCTTAAAATGGAGGGTAGCAAAGATGGGGAAGGGGTGAAAAAGAGTAGGCAAAGACATACACCACAAAAGCATGAACTTGAAAATCGAGAAAATTGACTTTTAATTGAACTCAGCTGAGAATTACGTGGATGTGAATGAATCGATGGGCTTTTTTGTGGTGGTGCTTTATGGATGAGCGAAAGAAAATAAAATAAATCGGAAGAAGGCTTTCCGCTTCCGCAGCTTCAACTAAATATTTCGCCGTTTTTTTAGTCTAATGCTAGGGTAGGCTTAATGTTTTGTGCAAGCCCAGATATTTGAACTGTGTGCTGCTGCTAGCCTAAGGGTCGTGTTTGTGTTACATTTGAGCCAAAAAAATCTGAAGGCATAATTTTGGCAGGAAATTACGAAATAGCCCAGAAATGAACTTGATGCATCCTCTGGCAAGGGCTGAATGAGCAGACACGCGTGTGTAGGCAAGTGTACTAAATGAGCGCAGTGGAACGGCAATGAAGGGAATATTTATCGTAAGTAAAGGTTCGGGTGTATGGAAAATGGGTTGATTTTATATCGATTGGAAAGCATTAATGTAGATCGTGTGAATAAGCCCACTGGAAATGGTGCAAGGAAGTTAGGGTTTGAGATCCATATTTTTAAAATTTTGAAACTCTTTCAGCCTTGTGGATCAGGTTATGAGCTTGACCCAAATATTTTAAGTGGAAACATTAAAATTAACATCCTTTATCAAACCTAAAGCAATATGTTCTACAATTATCAAACAATTAATTTATTAGAAAATAGCCTGCAAAAATCTATTTAAATTGAGATTAATAAACGATGAATGAAAATTCATCGATTTTTCACAAAATTTACCCAAAAGAAAATTTCATAGAATTTAAGTTTGAAAACATATTTAACTACAACTTCTTTTTAATTTTCGGTCTATTATTGTGCGTTGAATTAGATTTTTATGGCAATTATGGAATTTTTTTTTAATTATATATAAAAATGAGGTCAAGAATGAGCACTATGTTAAACGTGATTTTAAAATAACTTGAATATCTGATCTCTGATTCAATAACTCTTTAGACTAAATGTTGTTCAGTTTATCAATTTTCATTTTGCGATCCATACCCACCTAAGGGCGGGGCTTTCATCTGAAAAAATGTCAGAATTCGCCTAAAACCCAATTAAAAAATAGAATAAACCCAAATATATTAAATAAAAAATCAACATTTGCATTTGTATTTGAAATTCTTTACAGTCAATCTTCTTTTGCATTGCTAAATGAAAATTTTTGCAATTCATTTTGTTTTTTTTTTTTTAAGGGAGAAGAATAAAGAATAAAAAAAGATAATTCATGTAAGGGTAATTCTCTACCAAATCACACGAAATCGGAAAAAGTTGCCCCGACTTTCCTTCGATTTTCGTGAAATGTTGCTCTAAGGGGTAACTTTGGGCTCTGATCACGAATCCGAGGTCTTTTTTTCGATATCTCGTGGTGGTGGAGCTGTACGACCCCTTTCATTTTTCTAGATTTTTACAATGACACGATTTTTAGTGATTTGTAGCTTGAAACCGTGAAACATAGAAATTTTGTGTCAAAGGGACTTTAATGCAAAATGGAGTGTCCGATTTGATGGAGGGCTCAAAATTCCTAAAAAATGTATTCTTCATAAAAAAAATAATGATAAAATAGCTGCTATTTCCCGTTACTCAACTATCCAAACTAGGAAGACATGTAATTTTATGGAAAATTTAATGTACTTTACAAATTTGAAATTTTTTACGTGTTTTTTTGTAACATTGCAGGGTTATTGTTTAAAGTAAAGCAATGTTCTACAAAGTAGAGCAGACAAAAACAAAAAAAAATTGTCTGTAAATAAGGGTTTTGCTCGTAATCATCACGAGCTGGTGAGATTTACACTTGTTTTGTTTCGGTGATGTGATGGAAAACAGTTTGCCAACTGTGATGGAAATTATTCCGCAGTACTCTACTGAGGTGAAAAGTGCGCAAAATTGACAGTTCTCAGTCCTGCAAAGCAGTGTGATGAAAAAATGTAGGCCTAGCACGATTGACACAAAACTCTAGAAGTTGCTGTATGTATTTTACACGATTTATCAGAATTTAACAAATAGTTTTTTGAAAAGTGATGGTTTTGACCAGTTTTTCGAAACTCAATCGTGTGCTTTTTAAAATATTTGTTTTTCGAAAAGTTCAGCCAAGTTTTTGACATTGTTACAAAAAAAAAGATGACTATTCTGGGCTATTTCAGATTCGAAAAGTACATTTAATTTCGCATAAAATTACATGCCTCACGAGTTTTGACAGATTTTATGATTATTTTTTTGATGAAAAAAAAAAAAAAAATAATTAAAGAAAGTTGAGTACTCCATCAAATCGGGCGTTCAATTTTACACAAAAGTCCCTTTTACACCAAATTTCTATCTCTTCTTGGTCTAGACCTACAAATCACTAAAAAACGTGGCTTGGTAAATATCTAAAAAAAGAGGAATTTAGCAAATACATTTGAAAATTAGTTTTGTTACATTAAAAAAGTGCAATCGGCTTATTCTCAAAGGCAAAATATATATTTTGACACTCAAAGGCAAAATATATATCAAAATCAACAAAAGTGAATTTACTGCAGAAAATGTAACACTTTGTAACATTTTTTTCAGAAAGCCCATAGATCATTTTTGCCCGTGTGTAAACATGTCAGCGATCTGCAGTTCTCACCAACACATATAATGCTGACGCGTCCCCGAGCAACATTTCAAAGAGGAGGATATGTTGGTGCTCAATCACTAGCCATTCATCAAGCGTTAATGGCGCGGTGGTAGCGTGTCGGACCAAGAACCAAGACGTTGATGATTTAATCCTCGTTCTGTAATTTTTTTTTCAATACCAGCAAACAGCAGTCGGTAATGTCGATAATTGACGGTAACGGGCAAAAATGTCATACCCTTGTATCGCAAAAAAATGCATGAGGACAGATTTTATCCAGATTCTGATATACTTCCATGCATCACAATCATGCGATCGCCATTTGGGTGTAGATATTGGGTTTTGCCTTCCTCACCTTACTGAGGAAAGTCTATAAAATCACTCGAAAAATGAACTTCTTAATACGAGCTCCTAGACCCACATTCACGTAAACATATCGACTAAGAATCTGAACAAATGTCTCTGTGTGTGTTTGGATGTGCATGTGTGCACTGAAATATTCCCACTCAATTATCTCAGTACTGGCTAAACCGATTTGGACCGTTTTGGTCTCATTCGATTCGTCTTGGAGTCCCATAAGTCCCTATTGAAAATTATGAAGTTTAGTAAAGCACTTCAAAAGTTATGCTTAAAAACAGATTTTGAAGAAAGTCCGGAAGATCGTCAAAAGGGTGGTTTTTGTAAGAAAACCCGTTATGTTATACATTTTTAGAACGGTGTATAAAAAGCCTTTCCAACGAGCCCAAAACATTGAAGATCTGATAATCCTTTCTAAAATTGATAGTACTTAAGTGTCATTTATACACTTTTTTTTAGGCCGGATCACAGATATTTTCATGAAAACGTTGTCCGGATCTATCAACGAGTCCAAAACTTTGATGATCTGAGAAACCTATCAAAAGTTATGAGTACTTCCAGATCTTAGATATTTTGATAGTAAAAATAAGCGGATCCATCAAGCGACCCATCGTACGATGTGAAATCAAAAGATCTCTCCATCGAGTCTAAAAGATTGAAGATTTGATAATTCTATCAAATTAATATTAATGCAGGCCTGCCCAACGTCCGGCCCGCGGGCCGGATCCGGCCCTTGAAGCCATTTCATCCGACCCGCGACGGCTTTTCAAATTAATTCTATGACCGGCCCAGGCTGTTCATAAAATATTAAATAAATAAATTGATTGTCTGAATTAATAAAATAATCTTAAGATGAAATTTTATAATATTATAACAACATTCTTCATGTTGAATTTAATTCTTGTAATTTCTACATCAATATATCCAAACTGAAAAATTTTGCAAGAAAACAAAATGATCCATTTCGTAAAATTGTGAAATTTATGAAAAAACTTGGATTGTTGTCCAAAAATGTACAAAAAGACACTAAATTTAAATTTCTTTCGGTTTTTACTGTGTTTACTTCAAATCGAAGTTTTTTTTATTTTCTATATTTTTAAATAAATAAGTAAGCAAAAGCTAATGAATTTTTCCAGAACAACTTTTCAAAGATAAAGTTTTTTAAATGAAGCTTAAAAGGGCAAATTATTCATACTGAGAATAGATCGCGGCCAATATTTTAAAAATATAAAAATAATGTCTCAATGGGGCATGAAATAAGGGAGCAAAAATATATTTTTTCATAAACCTTGAATTTGGAAAATAACGAATTAAAAATGATTTAATACATATTTTTTACACTTTTTAAATTTAGCTTGTGTTTAAAATCATTTTAAAATCTTTTTTAAAATATTTGAATAAAGGTACACAAAAACGCAAAAAGTTTGTTTTTTAAAAGGGATATTCGAATCCAAATTTCGTTTGAATAAATTTTATCATGTCTCATTGATATTTTATATCGTAGTGTTAAGGAAATTAAACATAAAAAATTGCAACGACCACTGAAATTTGAATGTTCTTTTTTTTAAATAAAAATTGCAATCGTTAAAAACAATAACAATTTGCAACACTAGATTTTTTTTATTTATTTTCTTTAGAAGAACCCAATAATAAAAATTGAACAAAAATGTGTTAATTTCTTCAACTTTTATCAAATATTAGTTCCGGCCCGCCACTGCTTCAGAAACATCAGATCTGGCCCGCAGGGCCAAAAGGTTGGGCACCCCTGTATTAATGTGAAGGTATCAACCACCTTAAGATGGATAAAGTAACGTTTTTTAATGGATTTTCTATGTTTTCCTTTTGTCGTGCTAGTTCAAAATGTCAATTACGGCTTGATTTTTTAAATTTATTTTTATTTTTGTCAAAAGATTATTTTAAAATTTGAGCAATGCATAGAAATTCATACACGATTTTGTTTTTTTAATAATCGATATTATGCTTTTGTGTGTTGACTCAAAACTTTTAAGCAACATAATTTAAAGAATATTCAATGGTAGTTTCATCTTCCGGTGGAACAATTGGAAGAAAAATCATACCCTTTCTCCTTTTTCCTCAACGCTGGTGATCACTAGTCATGACCCTGTTTTTGGGCTAACAAAGACTTCTTTTCTCTTATTGAGAAGCACACTCATTAAGGCGAATCTTCTTCACACGAGGCAATGCATTGCAGTCTTCAATCCCAGGTGTGGGACAGCAGCTCAAAATTGAAAGCCCACGGAAAACCTCACCCAATGAAAGAGGAAGAAAAAATCAAGTCAATTCCAATTTCGGATTGCACACCCCACAGCTTCCTCTGTTACTCGTGGGAAAATCGTCGAAGCCAGGCAATAAAAAATAGCATCCAGAAGCTCATGTGAGCTCAAAAAATACAAATTACTAACGCACGCGTACTCTTCCACTCGCCGGAGGAAAGCAGAAAACTGCGCCTTCTCCTAAATACTGATTTCCCTCTAATTGAGCTCCAAACTGAATTTTCCGTTACAACGAGGGGTGTTGGGGGGTTCGTCGCCGGAGTCTACGTCTTCGTCGGGCGGACTCACTCCAGCTTACGGTTGTTTTCGGGGCTTTGGGTGGGGGGGCTTCCAGACGCCCCATCAGCAGGGCCAAGCGACGACGAGAAATAGATCCAGCCTAATTGATTGAATTGGTGCAGAAAATCGCTAATAAATAATTCATGACAATTGCGGATTGGCGCTCACACTTGCGAGGAGGGGCGCTGCTGCTGCTGGTCTTTCGTCTTTGGAGCGTTTAGAGAGGTAGGGGAGACTTGGGCAAACTTCACATAGACTAGTTTTGATCAAAGTTCTGTTTCACTGCTATTCTTTTTGAAATTAGGTCTTGTTTAAATCATTAACAGTTTATACATTCCCCAGACAGAAAAAAAAAAACATTTTTGAGAATTTATTTTCCAATGCATTACAAGAATTTTAGTTACCACCTGGTTCACAAAGTTTAATTTAATGCAAAAAAGTATGGTATAATTTAGAAACATTCTGAAATTCCAATGTTGATTCCTTTGACCTAAATAGAGTTGAAAGACATATAACTGGTAGGAAATTTTCAATATATTCAGCTTTTGCAAAAGTTTTTCAAAGTATAGATTACCTCTATTGAAACGTTCCCCCATCGCTTTAGAAATTGGCCTGTTTGATTTTTCGAGATTAATTTCTAGGATTTGAATCCTTACAAAGTTTTTGGGGATTTTGGGGAAGAATGTCTCATTAGTCGTTGAATCTACAAACAAACAAACAAATTATTCTGATACTTGTTTCGAGGACGTCTCAGGGGAGTCAACCTCCCTTACAGCCTGCAGCGCACCATATATGGAATGGCTACCGGGCTTGCTCTTTTGGGGGGGCATGGGACGGGAAGATTCGAATCATCCGAAACGCCCCAAGAAAGAGAAATGGGTGCGAGCGCGCGTATGAATGGAACGAAAGGCCAACACACAGAAGCCAGAATAAAAATCGCTAATTAAATCAATTTTGAAATTGTAGTGAGGAAAAGTTTCTCACGCAGGTTGCTCGAAATTGTTGTCTGCCTGACCGACTGCCGTGAAGCCGTCCGAAACTGCTACCGGGCCTTCTGGACTTTTGCTGGAGGTATCTAGGAACGAGAGCGCAGAAGAGATGCAAATCGTGGCGACTCCATCCTCCAGCTTGATGCCATCTTCTGCCTGGTCTAACTGGAAAAAGGTCTTCCCAAAGTAACCAAAAAAATCAAATCATATACCAAAAAGCGGGACCAGAAAGGCAAAGTCATCCTTCTCCAGAGGGAGAGAGCCTCGAAGTAAATACACTGATTTTGATTTTTCACACGTTCAACTCCAAAACCCGGCTCCCATCCTTTCCATCTGGCCTTGGCGTCTGGAGTCTTGAGCACGGTAGACACTGCCAGGTTGGCCAGGTCGATAAAGCCGTCCAAGACGCGCCTCTTTGTTATAGACGCAGCAGCAGCAGCAGCAGACTCCAGACACAGTTTTCAGGAATCAGGTTCTTACCGATTGACCATTGTAAGAGTTGGCTGCTCAAGTGGCGCTCTGGCGTAAGTGCACGAGAGTCGTAAGAAAACGGTTTTGCGCCACAATCCTGGGATAGACGGCCGAACCGTGGTCGGTCGGTCATCCACTAGAAATAAGGCTTTGATGGCTTCATTTGTTCACTCTGGAGTGGTGGCATGGCTGTCAGATGATGCGCGCGCTGAGTGGCTTGTTGATGAAACAATCGGAGTGAGCGCACTTGATGCTTCAGACTCAATTTGCGTTGAAAATTTAGGATAGGTATTATAGATTAAGCTGTCTTATTAAGCTGTAATGTGAGTCAAAGGGAAAACATTTTCCTTTTATTTCAGAGGTGTCCCCAAGAGCTGCTCCAGTCAGAAGGTCAGAGAACAACGGGATGACCACAGATTGACATATCTTTTAATTTCATGAAGTTTGATATGCAACATGATGGGGTTTCATAAAAAAGTCGAGTTGGCCGTTCATCGGGTGGTATCCGGGAACCGGTTCCAGGTTATCTGGAACTGGCCAGTGACACTCTAGAGTGGTTCTGACAATCGTGTATTGTGTTTTTAGTAAGTTTTATGTATCAATTTCAACTATCGTGAGTGTAATGGTATCGCTTATACGTGAAAAACAGTAAAACATGAACTTTTCGGATATAGAGAAAATCGTGACGTCAGAAATGAACTCAAATCACTCAAAGTTCATTTTGTGAGTGACTTTAACAACTTTGCCTAGTTTGACAGCTACATTGCCGTTCAAGAGCCAAACGACATACGACATCTAGTGTTGAGTAGCAGAACAGAGCGAAGAATGTCGATTGAAATTTTCGCCCTTTGAGGTTATGTATGCGAATTCTGGTTTGTTAAATTCCAGCGTTCAAAACAACTTTTGAGTAGAATTCGAGCTGATACTTTGTTAACTTTTGATGCTCTATCATTTTAAACAGTATTATTTAAAAAAAAAAATTAAATTTTTTTATTGCGTTAATTTATAGAGGGCAAAAAGTTTACAATCGTACTACTTGAATTTTTTTTCAAAAGTTATTCTAAGAGCTGTAAATTCAATTTTAAGTTTGCATTCCTATGTAACCGAACAGCGAAAATTTGGATCGTCATTCTTCGATGCTTTGCGCCATCTATCGGAATTATGGAGCTTTTAATCGCGAATTGTCCCCAATTTTCTGTGGGAGAGAAAAGGAGGCGAATACTTTATGAATATCATGTCTGTCAAAATTCCTAGCCTCATAATTTTGTTGCGAGTTGCTTTTCTCCTTTATTCCGGATATTTGGAACCGGTAAGTCGTCTGGCCCTGATATTAATATGGATGGTCAAAATACAGGTAAATACCTGTCGAATGAAACATGACGCATCCTGATTGGTTAAAATTTGCCGGAGATACTGGTCGTCAAAGTTGGGGTCTCAAAACGGTCTTTTTTTTCGGTTGTAGCAGATTCCGGATGGCCACAGTGACCAAATCCTGTTTTCCAGGTTTGTTTCCGAAAGAAGATATCCTAAGCTTTCAGTTGAGACTAAGAGAACCGGATTTGGTAAAAAAATGGATTTGTTTTGCGATTTTTTAACACTGGTCCATGGATATATAAAAAAAATCAAATTATTCGCTCTATAGCATTGCCTTGGCGTTCTCGATTGCGAGATTCCTACTCGAAACTAGGTGTCCGAAGGCTTGATTGTTGAGGTAATTGCAAGCCTCTTTTTACACTTAGCTTCCATCCACCCCGGAATTCGAACTGACGATCTTTGGATCGTTAGTCCAACTGCCTACTAGCAACTCCACCGAGACAGGACCCAGGGAGACGACTCCTACACCTGGACTGAGCTAACGACCTAACCCTTTAGGTAAGATCGGGACCAACATTCCATGGGATCGAACCCAAGCCGACTGGGTGAGAGGCAACCACGCTTACCCCTACACCACGGTCCCGTCTTGAGATTGTATTGTATTTCTGGAGATTTTCCCAAATTTCCATTTTTTCTTGACACCCTAGTGTATAGTGGATAATACCCTGAAATTCCCTCAAAATTTTGTAACATCCTGGTCCATAAATCAAAAAATGAATCATGCTAAAAAATAGAACAACTTTTTTTTATTGTGCGATGCACAAAAAATCAGTGAGCTCATCTATAGATAAACAAACCATAAAAATACTCCAGGTGAGGTGCACACAATTTTCCTGCTTAGAAATCAGCTGTAAGCAACTCTTATCTTATCAATAAGGTATAGCTCACATCTCGTGACTTGTTTTCTGTGCATGGGTCAGGGTTAGACATTTATTTTGATTTAGATTTATCATGATTGAATTTTTACTTTAATGCCTCAACACTCAACAGGTTTTTTTCTTCAAAAGGTAAAACATTGAAATTTATTTATTTTAAAATCCCTTATTCTCACAAAAAATTGTTACGCTTCACTACTAAACGTGATATTTACCTTTTGTTATCTTATCATTGCATTTGGTGATAATCATAGCTTTGCTCAAGCTTCGGTTGGTTTTGTCTAGTCTTCAGTCTGATTTTAAAAGTGGCTGAGGTAACAAGTACTGCAAAAATTGTCTGTTTCCATGATTCACCATGTATGAATTGAGGTAGGTGAACTATTGATTTTTTTTCGCGATCATTCAAATATCAAATGAAATAAAAGAGTCAGTTTGAATTCTATCTGTTGTGAATTTGTTTTCAGGCCATTTGCAGCTGTAATTCTCACAGTTGTCAGTTTGCTGAGCTATGATGTCACCGCAGATGATAAGATATCAGCTTGTATACAACGAAGTGCGTATGATCCAGAGCAGATTCAACTCACTACCGCTGGAAATGGCACCACTAGCCTTTTGACAATTTCGGACCTTCACGAATCAACCCTACGCAACCATGTTTTCTACTGCGTTTCCAACGTGGATGAACTAACCATCATAAACAACGAGTTTTCGGCGATTGATAAGGATGCCTTCGCGAAGTATCAGCATTTGACGAGCTTAAATATGAGTCAAAATGCCTTCAACACATTGCTGGACGATGGAAAGCCGGTTCTTAGAACACTAAAACAGTTGCTCCGTTTGGACCTTAGTTACAATCAGTTTCGAGTGATTCTACCAGGCAGTTTTGCAGCTTTAACAAATCTGACGCAGTTGATGCTAACCAACAATCTAATCGAATCTATTCAATCTGGCGCATTAGAAGGTCTGCAAGCGTTGGAAGTTCTGGACTTGTCGCGAAATAAAATCAACTATCTACAGTTTGGTGTTCTACGGCATGTGAAGGGTTTGAAATTTGTCTCATTCAGAGGAAACCAGCTGGTGAACTTCAACCGGAGAGTGTTCCATGGATTGCGTCAACTGGAAGAGCTGGACTTGAGTGCTAATCGGATTGTGATCTTGCAGGAGTCTATATTTGAGTCACTGATAAATTTGAAAGTATTGCTTTTGAATGACAATGCACTTGAGATACTTCCGGACAGGCTGTTTAACTCGCTGGAAAAGTTGGAGTACTTGAGTATTGCAAACAATCAGATAAAAAGTTTGCCAGAGAATCTATTCAGTACTTTGACTAGTGTAAAGTTCATCAATGCTCAGTCGAATAAGGTCTCAACAGTATCAGTGGAGTTGTTCAAGTATAACATAAAATTAGAAGAAGTTAGTGTCAGTGATAATTTGATTAATTTTATCCATGAAGATACCTTCAGATACAACAAACAATTGAAAAATGTTGACATCACAAACAACAGGATAAACTCATCGTTTTCGCTCAAGTTGCCCCAAAATAACAGTGTTAATTTATACCTAAGTGGAAATAACTTTGAAAGTTTCAATATTC
This sequence comes from Culex pipiens pallens, assembly GCF_016801865.2. NCBI lineage: Eukaryota > Metazoa > Arthropoda > Insecta > Diptera > Culicidae > Culex > Culex pipiens. The sequence continues at coordinate 56,602,368 of NC_068939.1, forward strand.
AAGGAAATGTGTCCCACCTGGCAATGTGTAACAACAGTATAACAGAGGTAAAGGACAGTGATTTCAAGCTGCAGTCACATTTGAATAGCCTTTTTTTGGACCACAACTGGATTAGGTCGATTGCACGAAATGCATTTTCTGATCTTTCACAGCTGGAAGAGTTAAGTTTAAACTGCAATCCGGTTGGGCAACTGGAATCGTCGACATTTGAAAATTTGCATTCGCTTAAAGTTCTTGACATGACGGACATGGATTTGAGGGTAGTTACGGAAGATTTATTTAAATCCCAGAGTCATCTCAACATTCTTAGACTGGGCAGCAATCTGTTGCATGAGATTCCAGAGGACATTTTTTCGTCTAACGTTGAACTGCAATATCTCAGCTTAGAAAACAACAAAATTATCAATCTAAGCAGGAAGTTATTCAAGAATACGTCAAATCTTTCCAGTTTGTACATTCACGATAATGACTTAGAAAAGTTGGAGGATGGCATATTTGATGGGTTGGACAAACTGACTGTATTGGCATTGCAAAATAATCGACTTTTTGAAATTAACAATCGAGTTTTTTCGGGAGTATCCAATCTGGAACGCATCGGTCTCCACAGTAACAGCATCTATAAAATGTCGGAAAAAGCGTTCCGAGGTTTGCTTTTGCTGAAAGTAATTCATTTGTACGACAACCGCATCAAAGAAATTTCGCCAAATCAATTTGAGGATAATTTGCTGCTCGAGGAAATAGTCTTAAGAGATAATCTAATTGATGAGCTGCCACAGAATACATTCCGATCCTTATCAATGTTACGAATTTTGGATCTTTCTGGAAATAATTTGGATAAAATTGATGCTTTAGTGTTTGAAAACTGCGAGAATTTGAAAGAGCTCTGGCTTGGAGAAAACAAAATCAAAACAATTAACAAAATAGCTTTTAAAACGTTGACGAATCTAGAAATGCTAGATTTGAGTGGAAACATAATAACCGAGTTGAAACCAGGACTCCTTGAAAAATTGAGGTCCCTGAAAAGTTTGTATTTAGGTAGCAATAAAATTTTCAACCTTGGCTCGTTTCAATTAGCACCTTTGGTAAATTTGCGAGTTCTGTCTTTGTTTGATAATTATGTCGAAGGAGTTGAAAATAATACATTTAAAAGTTATCATTTGTTGGAAGAGCTATACTTGGATGAAAACAGAATTGACAAAATTTCGTCCCATGCATTTGTTGGTTTAGATAATTTGAAAATTTTATATCTTTCTAAAAATGATATAAATGAACTACCCAATAACGTGTTTAATTCACTAGAATCTCTCGTGGAATTGAAATTAGATCGAAACAATATTCGAGATCTACCAGAAGATATATTCTCTTGGCAAGCCCAGTTGGGATTTTTGTCTCTTTCTGACAACAAAATAACAAAACTTGAGGAAACTATTTTCAGCGTTTGTACAAAGTTGAAAGTTTTAGAGCTCAACGATAACAAACTTGACTCTATTCCTGACAATTTGCTTCACTCCCTAGAAGAGCTGGAAGAACTTTATTTAGAACATAATCGATTTGAAAGACTCCACGAACACATTTTCAACGACAATTGGCGGCTGAAAATTCTCAACCTAGCTGGGAACAATTTGACCGAGTTTGATGTTCAAAAGGCGTCATTTGCAAATAGCTTGGAGATCTTGGACGTGCAGCATAATCGACTTCAAATAATACAGGTTCCTAAATCTTTACAAAAACTGTTCGCTCAAGATAATGAAATCAACAAAGTTTTTGTTGAACAGGCACCTTTCCATAGACTTGAAGTCTTAAATTTGTCCAACAATAATCTTACTCGCTTGGATAAAATATTTAAGCTAGAACGCTTGCGATCACTAGATGTTTCACGAAATAACATCGATGATTTGAATATTGAGCGATTTTACAAACTTCCAGCTTTAGCAAACATAAACATTTCTGCCTCTGGCGTTACGACACTCAGCGGAGTTCTTCACAAAGAACACACTGCGTTGGAAGTTTTTGACTTGAGTCAAAATAGTATTACACAGTTCGATAATTTCATTTTCATCTTTTTCACATCATTGCAAAAGTTGGGAGTTGCCGGAAATCCATTTGTTGATCAAGAGTTTAGTGACAATATGCTTTTGCTTAAAAGTGTCGGTACGTTTCAGGATAGTTTTGAATTGTTGTAATAATTGAATCGGATATAATTTATATTAAAATCAATTGAAGAAACCTAAATATGTTTTTGGTTAGGTAGTATCGCATTACAAATTGAATAAAGTTATACAAAACTGTAACAAACAACGTTTTTATTTTTGCCTTCCTCACTGAGGTAAGGCTATAATCCTGCTCTAAAAATGAACTTTTTATTAAAAGCTCGAAGACCCACCTTCATGTATACATATCGACTCAGAATCGAAAACTGAACAAATGTCTGTGTGTGTGTGTATGTGTGTGTGTGTGTATGTGTGTGTGTGTGTATGTATGTATGTGTTCAAAAATCTTGCCAAGTTTTCTCAGCACTGGCTGAACCGATTTTGGTCAAACCAGTTGCATTCGACTTGGTTAAGGGTCCCATACATCGCTATTGAATTGTTTGAAGTTTCGATAAGTAGTTCAAAAGTTATGTATAAAAATGTGTTTTCACAATTATCCGGATCTCAATTATATGCATGTACACGATGTCCGGTTCCATCATCCAACCCATCGTTGGTTAGGTAATCAAAAGACCTTTCAAACAAGTCCACAACATCGAAGATCTGGCAACCCTGTCTCGAGTTATGACCACTTAAGTGATATTTATGTACTTTTTTGAAGCCGGATCTTACTTAAATGTATGTTAACGATGTCCGGATCCATAATCCAACCCATCATTGGTTAGGTAATCAAGAGACCTTTCCAACGAGTCCACAACATCGAAGATCTGGCAACCCTGTCTCGAGTTATGACCACTTAAGTGGTATTTATGTACTTTTTTGAAGCCGGATCTCACTTAAATGTATGTAAACGATGTCCGGATCTATAATCCGACCCATCATTGGTTAGGTAATCAAGAGACCTTTCCAACGAGTCCTTATAATTGAAGATCTGGCAACCCTGTCTCGAGTTATGACCACTTAAGTGATATTTATGTACTTTTTTGAAGCCGGATCTTACTTAAATGTATGTAAACGATGTCCGGAACCATCATCCGACCCATCGTTGGTTAGGTAATCAAGAGACCTTTCCAATGAGTCCACAACATCGAAGATCTGGCAATCCTGTCTCGAGTTATGACCACTTAAGTGATATTTATGTACTTTTTTGAAGCCGGATCTTACTTAAATGTATGTTAACGATGTCCGGATCCATAATCCAACCCATCATTGGTTAGGTAATCAAGAGACCTTTCCAACGAGTCCACAACATCGAAGATCTGGCAACCCTGTCTCGAGTTATGACCACTTAAGTGATATTTATGTACTTTTTTGAAGCCGGATCTTACTTAAATGTATGTAAACGATGTCCGGAACCATCATCCGACCCATCGTTGGTTAGGTAATCAAGAGACCTTTCCAATGAGTCCACAACATCGAAGATCTGGCAATCCTGTCTCGAGTTATGACCACTTAAGTGATATTTATGTACTTTTTTGAAGCCGGATCTTACTTAAATGTATGTTAACGATGTCCGGATCCATAATCCAACCCATCATTGGTTAGGTAATCAAGAGACCTTTCCAACGAGTCCACAACATCGAAGATCTGGCAACCCTGTCTCGAGTTATGACCACTTAAGTGATATTTATGTACTTTTTTGAAGCCGGATCTTACTTAAATGTATGTTAACGATGTCCGGATCCATAATCCAACCCATCATTGGTTAGGTAATCAAGAGAACTTTCCAACGAGTCCACAACATCGAAGATCTGGCAACCCTGTCTCGAGTTATGACCACTTAAGTGATATTTATGTACTTTTTTGAAGCCGGATCTTACTTAAATGTATGTTAACGATGTCCGGATCCATAATCCAACCCATCATTGGTTAGGTAATCAAGAGACCTTTCCAACGAGTCCACAACATCGAAGATCTGGCAACCCTGTCTCGAGTTATGACCACTTAAGTGGTATTTATGTACTTTTTTGAAGCCGGATCTCACTTAAATGTATGTAAACGATGTCCGGATCCATAATCCGACCCATCATTGGTTAGGTAATCAAGAGACCTTTCCAACGAATCCACAACATTGAAGATCTGGCAACCCTGTCTCGAGTTATGACCACTTAAGTGATATTTATGTACTTTTTTGAAGCCGGATCTCACTTAAATGTATGTAAACGATGTCCGGAACCACCATCCGACCAATCATTGATTAGGTAATCGAGAGACCTTTCTAACGAGTCTACATAATTGAAAATCTGGCATCCCTGTCTCGAGTTATGGTCTCTTAAGTGATATTTATGTACTTTTTTGAAGCCGGATCTCACTTAAATGCATGTAAACGATGTCCGGATCCATCATCCGACCCATCATTGATTAGATAATTGAAAGACCTTACCAACAAGTCCACAACATCGAAGATCTGGCAACCCTGTCTCGAGTTATGACTACTTAAGTAATAATTATGTACTTTTTTGAAGCCGGATCTCACTTAAATGCATGTAAACGATGTCCAGATCCATCATCCGACCCATCGTTGGCTAGATAATCGAGAGACCTTTCCAACGAGTCCACAACATTAAAAATCTGGCAACCCTGTCTCGAGTTATGACAACTTAAGTTATATCTGTGTACTTATTTTTCTGGACCTAAAAAAATAGCTGAAATATGTGTCCAAACCACTCATATTACCCATTGTTGGTAAAAAGTGAGGAAGGCATCAACCACATAGGTGGATTAAGTTTTTATTTTAAAACAAAATGAACTAAAGGTAATTTCTGTAAATTAGAAATAACCTCAACAGTTCGGTTTAGTCCTCCTGCCGCTTTATGTTAATTACTTTCACGCAGCAAAAACAACCGCCAAGAATCTCGGAAAGCCGAGAACTCCCCAGAGTCCAGCGGTGCTGTAGGCAGATTGGGAACCTGCTGCGGAAAGATGGTGGCGGGGTGGCCACTTCGTGCAGTTAAACCATACCAAACCAGACAGCATCAGCAGACACTTGAGAAAAAAAAGTCAGTCGATAATTGCTTGTGGTAATTCTTCCGCTGCCACCGTTTGAGATCGTTACGCTCGGATCCCGCAAGGCCCCAGGGGGTCCACCTCACCGTTTCGTGAAGGCGCGGATTTAAACAGGATGTTCTGGAACTCCCGGGCATCAGCACGGCTGACTGACGGCTGCTGCTGCTGCTGCTGCTGGATGGCCAAAAACAACCCCGAAAAAAAGAAAAAAGAGAAAATCGATTCTTTGCGATACGGGAGCCAAGGAACGTCTAAAAAATGATCATAATTATCCGTTAATAATCGTATAATAAATAGATGAATTATGATCGAATTTAGCTACGCGAGGAATCCACGGTCCAAAATCTAGGCGCAAAGGAAGAGAAAGATACAGGCGCAGACACAGGGGCCAAAAACGGCCAAACGGCACAAGTGGCCAGTGTGGTTACCGGTTAGGGTGGTACCAAATCGTTTTCGACAGACAAATGAAATTTATTCCTCATTACGGTTGAGGAATGGGAGATTGGGTGTGTATTTGTACTTGGAGTTGGAGTTGGCTTAAATTTAGCAACTTTACTTAGATATTTTTGTTGCAGTTGGATTTGGAAGAGTAATGTTCAATAAAAGAAATACAAGAAACTAAAAAATATGTGAACTCATTTATAATTTTTTTGAGAAGGTCTGTAGAAAGATTCAAAATCGTGAACAACCCTAGAGCGTACCCTGCTGGACGCTGGCCAGGCCCCGTGGTCGTGTAGTTTCAGGCTGGTCAAAATCACAGCAGCACACAAGATTCAATTATTTTTCCGAATGGTGGTGTGTGGTGAGCAAAATTGGCTGCTTCATTCATAAAAATTTGGGTACATGTTGGAAGCAGGCTTGCGGGAAAGAGCCGTGAGGTGGTTCCAAGGTGTTGAATGAACCTCCAAGTACCACCGGACCAAACGAAACCCGGGATCCACCAGCAGATTCGGCCCCCACGGTGAAATTTGTAACGCTGGCTGTCTGCTGCTGGGAGGCCCCAAACAACGAAAAATAATGAACATAATTACCCTCGCGCTCCGGATGGTGGCTTCTAGAGTGTGAAGATTTTTTTTTGATTTCTCCCTTTTTCATATTTTGTGTTTGCTGGGATTTCTTTCTATTTCAGAAAACAAGTGAACCATTGATGAGGAACAAAAAATGTTTCTTTTTTTTACCGATAATAAATCAAAGCTACTGGATAGGATTTTTGTGTTTTTCTCGCGAGGAACAATGAAAAGTGTAACCAATCAATCGGTTAAATGTAGGGATTAGATATATGATCTCTTCTATCAGCAGGTTTTTTTTTATCAACTGTGGAACAGCAACTCTTAAATCAATCATGAAAAACATCATAAATAACTTTCCTTTGTTATTTCCTTTAGGATCGTAAGCCTTTGAAGTGTTCTATTTACAGCAGACTCCATTGAATGCTCTACCGGAGCAAACCACAGGAAGTTCGCCGCTCCAGAATCCAATATCGTTGTCTTCAAATGTTCTCGCAGCTCTTTCCACCAATCCACAGTTCCACTCCGTCCCATCGACACCAACGAGTGCCATATCTTTGAAGTTCTGAATTAATCTATCAGCATCTAGGTCCTCAAATTTGTTTCCGCCAAGCACGAACATTTCCATCTCTGGAAAGTGTTTGAGGACCTCCAGCGGAAGACTTGGTAACTCGTTGTGGGAGAGGTCCAAAACCTTCATCGATTCTTGATTCGCAATGTTGGGATTTCCTAACGAAGAAATGCCACAATGCGAGACATTGAGAACTTCCAGTTCATCCAACGATCCCGTCAGGCGACCGAGATCTAGCTGATTGAAATTATTTCGAGAGATGTTCAAATACTCCAAATCGGTGAACATCAGAATTGTCGATACGTCCGAAAGGCGATTGTTTGCAAGGGATAGCATAGTTAGATCATGCGAAGGTGAAGAAACAGATTCCAAGCCAGTTATTTGATTGTCATTTGCGAACAGCGATTCCAGATCTTCCGTAACAGTTATTGTGGTCAACATGTTGTCTGATATGTCCAAATCCAACAGAGTTTTGGCAAAGCTCATCTGTGGTAGATTGAAGGTGACAAATTTATTGCTAGCGATATCCAACTTTTCAAGATTCAAACAATCCCTGAACACGTGCGTCTCCAAAGTGGTCAACTCATTTCCGCTCAAATCGATCTCGTTTAGATTTCTTAACCCATAAAACAGCTCAGGACTCAACGACTCGATTCCGTTTTCAGCCAGCAGCAGCGTTTCCAGCGAAAATAGATTACGAAAAATGTTGCTGTCCAGCGTTTTCAGCTGATTATGCCCCAGATCAAGTTCTTCCAGATCGGCAAGGTTGTCAAAGATACCGATGGGTAGAGTTGTGAGGGCCATCCCTGCCAACTCCAGTGCTTCTAGCCGGGGCAACTTGGTGAGAAGTTTAACGTCTAATGTACCAACAGGATTATTTGAAAGGAATAAGCTTTCCAGATCTTCAAGGTCATCGAAAACTCCTGGCTGCAGGCTGCTAATGCTGTTATTCATAAGGTTCAGGATTCTAAGGCTTGGCACGTTCTTAAACCATTCACGCTCAATGGAAAGCAACTTTTTGTTTCCATTAATTGAAAGAGTCTTGAGCTTCCGATTGAAGCGGAAGAATCCTGATGGCAATGAAGAAAACTCCAACTCATGAAGGAAAACCTCTTCCAGCTTCAAAGAGTATCGGAATAAATCTTTGTCCAGCGAAGTCAACTCACTTGGACCAATGCTTACAACTTGCAGATTTCCAAGCTGATGGAACGAGTTGCCTCGAACTGATTTGAACGGGATGTGGTTCAGATAGAGATCTTCTACATGTTCCAACCCTCGGAACATGACGTCATTGGCTTCGGTGAACTTGTTCGCGTCTAAATCGAGTTTTTCCAGTGATACTAAGTTTGAAAAGGGACTACCCGGTAACGCTGTCATGCTGGTGTTCTCCAATGCCAACGACTCCAATCGCGAAAGGTCACGGAATGCCCTCTCATCCATTCGTGTAATCGGGTTGTTACTCAGGAATAAATCCTCTAAGTTGTGTAATCCAGAAAATACATTTCCGCTGAGTTCGTCGATTTCGTTCTCACTAATGATAAGCTTCTTCAGGTTTCTGTTCTGAGCAAAGACATTGCCTTCGATGTGTCTGATGTCGTTATCATCCAGGTGAAGTTCTTTCAGCGATCGCAGGTTGTCGAACGCTCCAGACGGAATGGATGATATGAAATTTTGTGATAGGTCCAACTCCTCCAGCCTAGTCAGTGTGCTCAAAATATGTGTATCGATTTGCATGATTCTGTTATCGGCCAGCTCGAGATCATCGAGACTAGTGAGTCCTCGCAGTGCTTCTGGAATAGCTGAAAGCGCGTTATCGTTGAGATTGATCGACTCTAACCGTTTCAAGTGGATGAAGACATCGTTAGGCAAACTTTTGAAGTAGTTGTCGGATAGATCTAAATGTTGCAGGGATCCCAGGTTTAGCACTGCGGCTCGAATTGTAGCGAACTTGTTGTTTGCCAGGTACAGCCTTTCCAATGTGCTGGAAATTGCTTGAAATACAGAATCGTCCAGATCGTCTAGATTGTTATCACTTAGTGATAGTTCCTTAAGTCTTCGCATGTTAGCGAACAAGTTCCTCGGAATCGTTTCGATCCAGTTATCTTCAATAGTTAAACTCTTTAGCTGTGGAACATCGTTGAACACAGACTCGTCTACATGACGGATCAGGTTATCTCGCAGATATAGTTTCTTTAAATTACTCGCACCACGGAACGAAGCTGCCTTTAGATCTCGCAGTAAGTTATTATCTATGAAGAGCTTTTCTAAACCAATCAAGTCGCTAAAGATTCCACCTTCTAGCGTTGCAATGTTGTTGTCATCCATATCCAACACCTGCAATCTTCTTAGGTTGGCGAATGCTCTGGGTGCGATTTTGCTGATGATGTTTCCTTCGAAGTGAAGAGTTTCTAGATTTGGGCAGTTCACGAACAAATTATCATCCAAACTGGACAGTTCGTTGAACTGAACTGACAGTTGTTCCAGGCGGGCAAGTTTGGAGAAAAGAGCTGGATTTAATACTTCAATCGAGTTATTGCTTAAAACCAGATATTGCAGTGCCACATTGTTCTCAAAAGTGCGATCATCGAGATGTTCAATGTAGTTCTCTGTCAAAATGAGTTCCTTTAGGTGTGGTAAGCGAGCAAATGTTTCCGGAGCAATCACTTTCAGGTTGTTTTCTTCTAAGTCGAGCTCAGTAAGACTTGTTAAGTGATCAAACGCATGAGGATCTATCGTAGACAGCTCATTTTCCTTCAGCACCAGTTTTCTCAAGCTTGAGAGACCAGAAAATGTGTTTGGTTTAATGACTTGGATAAAGTTATGACTCAGATATAGTTCACGCAGACGAGACAAATCCTTGAACATATTTTCGGCCAAGTCTTCAACTCGGTTGTGATCCAAGTTCAGATCTTCCAGCTGATATAACCCAGCGAACAGTTGTTCCGGGAAAACCTTTATTCTGTTTCGCGTAAGTCGCAACACTGCCAAATCCCGACACCCTCGGAAGGTGTTTTCTTCTACCTCAGTGATACGATTGCTTCCAAAGTTTGCTCTCACCAGCTTCGTAGCGCTGAACATGTCGTTATATAATTTCGTGAGTGCATTCTTGTGAATCTTGAGATATTTCAGCTCCCGTGCATTCGCAAATGTTCTCGAATCAACGGCTTGAATTTCACATTCTTTCACCGAGAGCATCCGTACATTGTCGTTGTCACGGAACAAGGATGGTGGGATGATTGGGAAGGATGAATCTACGAATTCGATTTCCACGAACGGTCCCGATCCGGCACTGATGGTTATATCTGACACTTCTTCGCGGGTTTCATGGTTTACGTACGCCAACCTACACTCCGTTCTGGACCCGTAGCAGCTGTAAATCGGTCCGATTTCGGCTTTAACAGTGGCTCCGAGAACCAGAAGTGTCAAAATGCTACAGGAAATACACAATTCAATTATTTCATGTTATACTTTGAAAACCAAAAAAAAATCACCTCAATTTGAACATCTTGCACTTTTTTCACCTTAAAAAAACTCAAGAGCACTTATATTTATAATTCCTATCCTATCGAGACAATGTTCTGAAATGAAATGAGGAAAATTTCGGAGGTGCTCAAGTCACATGATCCCAAAAATATCACCGTCATGCGCCTGTAACTTTGTCCGATGCGCCGGCTTTTCTCTGCATGCGAAGAAAAACAAAAACACTTTTTTTGTACCCAAACAGACAGAGGCCCTGGCGTCCCGGCCGGCTTTTCCTTCCTATCTTTGAAGCGAAGTGCTGCCACATTAGGGTGGTCAAATTTTCTTTCATACCAGTAGAATTTGCCAAGGAATTTGCTGTATTTTTTGTATCGAATTATTCAATAACAATAAATCGCCACTAACGCTTTTTAAAATTGATTTCTTATCACCCTACTGTGACATATTGAAGAGCCAGTTCATCGGACTCGCATAAAACGAATCAGCACTAGCGGTAACATAATCAGTCTGTCCTCTACGTCTAACGGCAGGTTGAGAAAGTCATGCAAAGGTTCGCCTGATAACGCATGCGCAATCAGCTGACGCGAGCGTGCCTCCCGCGAACGCAAAACAGATGATTTTATTTTTAGTACTATAATTTGTTTTTGTGCGTTTCTTTTTCGTGCACCACCAAGCAACGATGCAACGACGCGCGGACAGTGGAAGTATCAGGTTTAGAAAAAAATATTGTCACGTTATTAGTTTTGATCAAGAATCAAGAAATAGTTTTATTTTATTTCAATTGGATTTATTTTTCACCTACTCTTTCGCAACAATTAGCTATTATTCTGTGTACAATTTTACTTAATTTTATATGGCAGTGTTGGTTCCAAAATATTTCTAGGGTAGATTGTTGGGTGTTTGGTAGTTTATAGATTTGGTTCTGTTTTCATTGAGTTCGTCGATTTTCACTCATCACACAACTTATTTTGCTATAACTTCTTAGTGACTGATATGCCAACACTAGGTGGATTCCTAATCAGAACTCAAGTTTACCAGGTGTTGCAAATCTTTTTGTACTTCCTCAATGCTGTTTTTAGTTAATTTATTACCATGCAAGTACAGATCGGTCAACCTTGGAAAACTTTTAATAAATTGGCCTGAAATGAAGCTCAAGCCGTTGTTGGACAAGTCAAGTTCAAGTAGATTTGAAGGAACAGTACGATCTGCAGGCAGTTTGATACTCGGAATTGATGAAGCATTAAATGAGATGAGATTTTTCAGTTTATACAATTGTGTGAAATCAACCGCAATGTCATTTTGAGATATATCAAGGAAATTTAGTTTTGAAAGCTTCAAAAGATCACTTCCGTTCCTAATTTGATTGTTTCTAATAAATAGAGTGTGCATACTGAACTTTCCAAATGTATCAAATTTGAGTACTGTGATTTGATTTTCAGAAGCATACAGTGTCTGCAATTTTTTCGAAATGAAGCATTCAGTGAGTTTGTTACCAGAGATGTCTAAATCGTGAAGATGCGGATTGTTTTCAACAAATTGATTTAACTCTGTCAATTGATTCCAAGATACGTTCATAGATGTAAGAGATGGAAGCACAAAGTTGGGGGGAATGATTTTGATGTAATTCTCTGCCAAGTTTAGACTTTTTAGTGATTTGAGTGAAATGAGAACACTAGAGGGAAAACTTGTAATTTGATTTCGTTCTAATGAAAGTTGAACTAATTTGTGTAACGAGATAAACCAGGACTTTTCTACGGTTGGCAACTTGTTTGTGGATAGATCTAAGACACTCAAGTTTGTACAATTTTCGAAAAATGTCGAGGGAATGAGAGATAATGAGTTGTTACTGAACGTTATGTGCTCAAGCTTAGAAGCCCCGAGAATTAATTTGTCTGAAATTTGTGGAAGGTATGTGTTCGTTATTTTGAGCTCCAATAAGTTCGAGAACGTTTTAATGCTTTCAAGAAATTTGTGTTCTGTTCCGGAATCAATGTGCAATGATTTTAGCTGATGAAGAGTATATGTTGATAAAATTTTGCTATCACTTGTTTCTAGTGTTTCCAATTCAGAAAGACCAGAATGTTCCATATTTTTTGACGGGGAATCATTTTCATGTATTTTAAAATTTTCTAGTCCAGTGTATCGGTGTAAGGTAAAGTCGAATAAATGATTGTGTGACATTTTTAATGTCTTAAGAGATACCAAATCGTTAAGGTTTGGTAATGAAGTCAAATAATTGCTTGAAAAATCTAGCTCCGCAAGTTTTCCTTGCATAGAAAAAGTATTGTCTTCAATGTTATGTAAATTGTTATTATTGAGATATATTGTTTCTAGCTTTGGTTGCCCAACAAATGCATCACTTTCAATCCGGCTCAATAAGTTATCGGCCAAATTCAAGTATAACAGTTTGAGTCCGTAAAATGTTCTGGATCCAATTGTTTCTAATTGATTACTTTGTAGATTAAGATAAGTTATTGCAGAGCCAACAAATGCACCTTCCTGAATATCGGAAATCTTGTTTGAAGACAAATCAATTGAATACAGAGAATCTAGTCCTGCAAATGTGTTTGTATTGATGGTTGTGAGCAGATTGTGTGTCAATGTTAAATGAACTAGCTTGGGATTTGATTTAAAAAGAATACTTGGAATGTTTGTAAGATTGTTATAGTCAAGATACAATTCCCTAAGGTTTTTGAGCATGTCAAAAGCCTCATCGTGAAGGTCAACAATTTTGTTTCCATATAACATGATTACTGATATGTCAGATGCCTCAGAAAATGTGTTATCTTTTACATTTGTGATTCGATTATTGTGAAGCTTCACAGAGCTTCCTATAAGTGGTAACATTGTTTTAGGTATTTCCGAAATCTGATTTTGATTAAGTTCTATGGTTTTCAAGGTTGTTTGGTTATTTAAAATGTTTGGTGAAATATGTTTCAAGTTATTGACACTCAACAACAAAGTCTCTAAAAGCGGAGAACTCTCAAATGTAGGTTCTTTCAATAACTGTAACTCATTACCTTGTAATTGCACCTCACGTAAATGTTTCAAATTACTAAAAATACCACTAGGAAGATACTGAAGAAAATTTCCTGAAAGCACTATCATTCGTAAGTTAAGTGTTGTTTGAAAAATTCCTGGGCTCACCGTATCAATGAGATTATTTGATAAATCTAAAATTTCTAAGGAATTCAACCCTTGAAACGCATCGTGCCTTAGCTCTCTTATGTAATTATCACCCAGACCAAGCGTAGTTAGATTTTCCAGGAGGTGAAATATGGCGCCGTTTAGATGTTCGATCTGATTATCACCCAGACTCAAGTATTGCAGCTCTCGTGGAATCCGGAAGTGTTCACGGGTCATTTGCTTGATGGTATTTCCATGCAGTTCCAAGCGTGCTAGCTCGGGGCAATTTTCGAAAATATTTTCTCGTAAAAGCTCCAAATTATTGTTGGATAGATCCAGCAGCTTCAATTGTACCGTACTGGCAAAGACACTTTCTGGCAGAGATTTCAACGAGTTTCCCGATAGGTCAATAACGGTCAAGTTAGGGCAAACGTCAAATGCATCCTGCACGATATCACGAACTTGTGTGCTGCTTATGAACAATGATGTAATTTCTTCAAAGTTACGTAACCACTCCTGGGCTATAACGGGAACAGATGAATCGATGAACTTGATTTCCGTTGTTGTAGTTGTAGAGTTTGGCAATCGCAATTGAAGCGATTTTTCCTCGTCAATATTCCAAAAGATGCAAACGCCATATTCATCTTCAACGCATTGGATATTTTGGCACAAAGTAACTGTACTTTGCAACACTATAACTACTGCAATTACACTGAAAGTAATTTCTTATTAGCAAACTTGATCACATTTCAAAACGATTCACTCACAACTGTATTTTAAACATCTTCAAGGAAGAACCTTCCTGGTCGAAGTCTCGGTTGATAATGGTAAATGCAGTGCGTTCAATTGAACGTTTGGCATTATCAGTAGCTCATTATCAATAAATTTTGTTTACAAACATTTTAAATTGTTTTTTTTTCATGTTATGGTGCAGGGATTGTTTTATTTCGACTCTCTTTCTTCAGATCAGTTGAGACAAATTCGTCATCAATGAGATAATAGCTTTCTGATTTGTTTATAGAATTATCATTGCTTTGTCATAAGCATTAAATTGTCATATCATTATAAATAAAATTCAGTTTGATGAAAATTAAAAAAAAAGCAAAGAAAAATGTTCTTTTATAAAGCGATTGATTTAGGCTATTATGATTGAATAAAAAAGTTCTGGTTACATTTTGCCCGTTACATTTTACCCGTAAATATTTTTATGGGGTGGGTGGCAACAAAAATGATAAAAGGTGATCCATAGATTTTTGTATTTCAAAGAATTTAAAACAATTTAAATTGTATCCCAAAGGCATCCCCCCAAATGATCATATTAAAACTCAAAAGAAAAGCCCGCTCGGAAGATTCTCTTGAAATCTTTCGGGGATCACCTTATTTTTGTGTCTTTCGGTGGCGTTCTTATATTTAGGAAGATAAAGTTGTAATTAATTTTGCTGGAAAATCTTTTTCATTCGCAAGAAGAAGCATTTTTTTCCTTAGTGAAATTTTATGACCGTCTGGTTTGATGTTTTGAACTCCGGAACGAATTGATATCCCGGATTGTGTGATAAATAGGAAGAATCCGTGGAAAATGTTTATTGCAAGTAGTAAAAATCGGCACACGTTGCTACCGAATTTTGTGTGACTTGGCTAGGTCGGCCGGCGTGGACAAACCTGTTTGGTGCGAATGGCCACCGGGTATGGTTGGGAATTTTGTGTATGTTTTTTTTTCGAGGGAACCTCCTGCGCGATCAATCGAATCGACTGCGTGTGTGCTTTCGGTTGCGTGCCTCTTCGCATGAGGTTAAGCCGGGCTTCGAACCGGGGGCCTTCCACACACCGAGGATGGATAACCTTGATTCCACATTCACCTTTACCGAAACTACTGGCGCAGTTCAAAGAGCTTGCACAGGCAGACGGATGGACGGACGAAACTGGTGGAATCGGAATCTGAAGGAGAGATCTTCGCCGAAATAAAAACATGAATGAACCCGGAAGGTATAATAACAATGTTTCATCTGCGGCCAGAGATCGAAAACCTAGCCTCGATATTTTTTGTTGCTCTTATAGACAAATCTGAAAAAAACAAATCGAAGGAAAAATAAGAAAACCAATCCGAAAAAAAGAACCGCATGGAGAGAAGAAGTGATGTCTGTGTGGATAGCCTTGAATCAACAACACACGATTTGTACGCTGAAACACACACGCACAGTAGTGGAACCCAAATCAAGCGGTCAAAGAAACAGAAAAGAAATCACTTTCGGCGATATTGAC
This sequence comes from Culex pipiens pallens, assembly GCF_016801865.2. NCBI lineage: Eukaryota > Metazoa > Arthropoda > Insecta > Diptera > Culicidae > Culex > Culex pipiens. The sequence goes on from NC_068939.1 coordinate 56,617,967, forward strand.
CCTTCGAAAATTATATCAGAGATCCCCCTCAAAATGAATGAAGAAACCCCTTTGGGAGCTTCGCCGGGAAAGTAGGGAACCGATAGGTGCTCTAATTTGATTAATATTATGAGATAAAAGCGCGATCCAACGGCAACAGCAGCAGCATCCAGCAGCAGATCTTCGTCAGTTCCATCGTGTCTTCTGTCTTTGCCTGCCTGCCTGAATCTTTGAGCTTTGTTTTGTTGCGTGTCCGACACAGTGCGTCTCCATTGGGGTTCTTCCTCTAGGAACGCCTCCTGAAATGGATTGTGTTTTTTCAACTGCTTGCTGCTTCTTAGGTCTCATGGTTGGATTTGGGTACGATCGAGTAGTTTAAAAATACTGTGAACACAAGCTCACAAGCAACAGTTTTAATGTTTTTCTTGGTCACTGTATTGTTTTTTTAAACATTTTTTTGATAATGGTTATTTTTTTATGTTTGTTATCGCAATCACAACAATTTGTATTTGTTTACATTTATACCTTCTAATTTGCAAAAGTTAAAGTTGGTAAACTCACCAAGAACCAAGTTTTTATAACGTTGAATTAATTGAACCTGCCCATAATTGACAAAATTGCTTTTATCCAAAACTTAATTTTCAACAATTTTTTATTTAAAAAAACATTTGATAGAGGACATATTTCTTTAAAATAAAAAACAAGAGGATGATGATTTTTCTCCCCCAAAATATTAACCCTTTCTCTTGGCGAGATAGGCTGCAACCTCATGTGCCCCCCCAAATGCCAATTCATACTCTGTCAGAAATCGGCGCTCTGAAGTCTCTGAGTCTGAACAGATTTTTTGAAACTCTGGAGCTAGTTATATAAAATTGATGCATAAAATGTGAGAACACTATAAAACTGATAAAGTAACAATAAAATACAAAATAAGAACAGAAAATTAATAAAAATAGTTTTTGTCTAAACTTAAGTTGTTTAATTTATTCTCCTTAAAACGGAAAAATCATAGTAGATTCAAAAAAATCCCTGAAATTTGATTTCAACAAAAAATATGGCCTTTTGTAATACTCAATGTTCTTTTTATTTACCATTTTTCTATCATTTTTGATATTTTGGAAACCACTCAATTGAAATTGAAATCGAATTAAAATCTTCAAACAATAAAACTTATTATTATCTGAGTTTGGATGTATTTTCAGTATTCATGAAATTATTTTGAAATATTTAGAATATGGGTCGTTCTCCGCCATCTCACATGGTAGTTGCTCCGACCCCTCTCCAATTTGCGCAAAACTTTGCTCTAAGGGGTAATTTTGGTCCTTGGTTACCAGTCTGAGATCAATTTTTCGAAATCTCGTGACGGCGTGGCGGTACGACCTCTTCCATTTCTGAACTTGGCAAAGACGTGTTAATGTTAATAATTTACTGTCAAAATGGTGATGATTTGGTTTCAAACATTGTTTTAGGGCAGACAATAACAACAAATTTTTGCTAACAATTTCACAAAAAATTACCTGTTACTATTTGCGTTGCTTTTTGTTTCGTCGTGACTGCCTTTTTGAACATTTTTTTCCATAAAATTACGATAACTCGTGATGGTTTCAAGCAAATTCCTTATCATGTTTTTGTAATTTTTCTGCTCTTGTAGAACATTGTATAATATTCTTTCATTTGAAAAGTAAGGGCAAAGTTACTAATAACATGAAATTCAAATATGAGGAAAAAATCTAAAATCTAAAAAAATCTAAATGACCTATCTGGGTTATTGCAGATTGGAAAAGTACAGTACCTCATAATATGACATGTTCCGAAATTGTACAGTTGAGTTCGAATACTGGTATATGATAAGTTGGCAACCACCGCGCTGTTTGTTTATTCCGGCCTCTCTAAAACCTTTTATTATACGTTTTAAAACTATTTTTGATCAATTTGTTCGATGAAAATACGTTTTTTCTGAATGCTGAGTACGTCATAAAATTTTACATGAAAGTATTTTTGACACCAAACAAATTGATAGCACCATTTCAAATGACAGCAAATTAGGTACACTTACTGCGTCCATCTCGGGAATTCCCGGGACAAAAATTCCGGGATTTTTCCTAAACCGGGAATTCCCGAATCCCGGATTTTTTTTATATTTTGCCCCGGAATTCCCGAGATTGAAAACAAATCAAATTTTGGTCTAAAAATTCAGATTTGGCTGTGGAAATATATAAACACTTGAAAACTTTGTAATCGTTAAGAACTTTAATGTTTTAAAATTTGTTTTCGGCATATAGGGGAAATATACTCATTTAAATAACTCTAAGCCGTTCGACCAATTCTCATCACTTTTGCTGTTTTCCGCTATTAAATCAACATTTTCAGATGTATCAACAATGGAGAGTTGCTTGCTCACTTTTTTTTGAGCTATTTATTACTTTGGAACAGTCAAAAACACTCCATGAAAACTGTAATTCATTATCAAAGTGCTGATTGGCCGATAATAGAAATAGGCTGAGAAAGGGTATAGTTCCCCTATCAGTATTGATTTGGCTTATAAGGGAAAATTGTTAAAATTTGGGTCTACAAATCCGCAAAGTGCTATACGCCTCAAATATTTTCTATGAAATTTTATTTATTTAAAATAGTAGTTTATGCAACAAGTTGCAAAAAGAGGATTTTTTCAGCACGTCTCGTACATTTATCCAACCAGGTTCACCGAGTTGGATAAATACGAAGAGTGCTGAAAAAATCAAGTTTTGCAACGAGTTTCATACAACATTTTTCACAATGTTAAGTCAAATTTTCATGTATTTTGTCAATAACTTGTTTAAATAAAAAAAAATGATGAAAAGTGTTACTTTTCGAAACAAGTGCTAAAAATTTCAACTTTTCAGCACCCATTTGAGTGCTGAAAAGTAGAACTTTTCAGCATTTATTTTGAAAAGTGTTGCTATTCGATTCTGTTATTTTTGGTACAGAAAAGTAGGCTATTTCGTCGTTCAAGAATGACAGGAAAAGTAAGTAGTTTCACAACGGAATTGCAAAAAAGACTTTTTTTATTTTGAAAATTATTTCACGTATATTTATGACTTTAAACCTGAAAAAAATATAACTTTAAAACAAATATTTAATTTTTCAACAAAAACCGGCATCTGGAGCAAATAAGGACAAAAGTTACAAATTTAGACAGCTGTTCAAGCTATTTTTTGCATAATGTTCTGATTGTTTTGGTTGATTTCGGCTTCAACAGGAATAAAACAATACAATCAGTACACCGATTTCCAAACTTATTGCTCTAAATTTTCCTGTACCTATTCAGACTGCAGTCCCGTTTATCTTCAGTTGGCGATAGCGACTTAAAGATAATTTTTAGAACTTGTTTTTAATATAAAACATAAAATTCTAAATTTATTCAGAGTGTTACATGGTCTGGTATAATTTTATTTGTTTTTGTTTCTTGTTTTTTAGACAGTGAAATTGTTTAAGCTTTTGTATTCATGTTATATAAATAAATAAAAATATATTAAAAAATGTTTCGTTAAAATTCTAAAGCACATCAAAGAACAATAACATTTTTTTAATGTGTTCTAAACTATCTAAAGACTGGTGTCCTTGTTTTAGATTGAAATGTAGCTTATCACCAAATAACAGTATTGAGCTAATTTTGAAAAACATAATAAATATAATGAAAACATAGATTTTATTTCTCTTTCAAAAATTTCCCGGGAACCCCGGGGTTCCCGGGATTCAAAAAATGTTTTCCCGTTTTCCGGGAAGTTCAAAACCCGGGAAAATTGGACGTCCTAGGTCAGGCCTACCCAACGTCCGCCCGCGGGTTGGATTCGGCCCTTGTGGCCATTTCATCCGGATGGCATGTTGAAAATAGTTCTATGACCGGCCCTAAAGGCTGTTCATGAAATACTCAATAAATAAATTGAGTGTCGAAATTAGAAAAATAATCTTGAGAATAAATTTTTAGATATAAGAAAACATTTATTTGTTATGTTTTGCTTTTACATAAAATTTGGCTAATTTATCGTTTTGTTTGGATTTTGCCTTTGTATTTTTTAATTATTTTATTCTACTTTAAAGATTCTTCTAGTTTAAATTTAATTTTTATCATTAGTATATAAATTTTTCTGAATCAATTATTTAAGTTGAAAACTTTGCAAAAAGACTGAAAGACACTAAAAAAAATTGTTTCAACTTTTGGCTTTTTGCCTTCTTCACCTTACTGAGGAAAGGCTATAAAATCACTCGAAAAATGAACTTCTTAATTCGACCTCGTAGACCTACCTTCACGTATACCTATCGACTCAGAATCAAATTCATAGGTAATCAAAAGACCTTTCCAACAAGCCCAAAAGATTGAAGATCTGATAACCCTATCAAAAGTTATGAGCACTTTAGTGTCATTTGTACACCTTTTTGGAGGCCGGATCTCAAATATGTTGATGAAAAAGTTGTCCGGAACTATCATGCGACCCATCGTTGGATAGATAATCAAAATACCTTTCCAACAAACCCAAAAGATTGAAGATCTGATAAACCTTTCAAAAGTTATGAGCACCTAAGTGTCATCTGTACACATTTCAGAGGCCGGATCTTAAATATTTTGATGAAAAAGTTGTTCGGATCTATCCGGAGATCTGGCTCCCGGGATATTGTTGATTTGAAACTCCCGGGAAAAATGAACAGATATATTTTTTTACTGCCTTATGGTTTAAAAAACTTTAAAGTAATATTACTATTGAAAGTGAACAATTTTCATGAAACAGCCCCGTAGGTGTTGTTCTAATATTACGTCCAATGATTTTTGGGATTCTAGACCCCATACTCCATGTAGATATGTTGTAAGAAGTAAATTTTAGATAAAATTTGTAGGTTTGACTTTCTTACTACAGAAACAAATATGTACATAATTGTGAGGAAGGCACCAACCACCATTGGTGGATTAAGTAACGTTTTTACTTCTGATTCATATATTTTTTTATTTTTCACAAGCAAAAATAATGTTTTTTCAGAAAAACTTTTCAATGATCAAGTTTTGCTTAAAAAAAGCTTTAAAAAATCAAATGAATCATGTCGAAAATAAAGATCGCTGCATTTTGTTTTGCAAATACTAAAAAATCTTCAACATACGACAAGAAATCCAATAGATTTTATTTTCATAAATTTCAATCATAAATTTGAAGAAACACGAATATAAAACTACCAGAAATTTCGTGTCTTAAAAATCATTTTGAAATGTATTGAAAAATATTTGAATAAAGGTGCACAACAACGCAACTTTTGTTTTTTGTTTACTATTCAGATTTTTTTTTGTGAGAATTACCCATTTAATTTTTGTGATATTATGATTTATTGGACGTCCCACAAGATAGCTTTAAAGATAGTTTTCAAGATATCTTTTTTCGCCTATCAGCTGTGATTCATTAATTCTTTTAACTGTAAAAAACTGCAGCTGCTAAAAGGAGAAGTGACAAGTGGTTGACCAAACTCAATAAGTTTTTGTTTTTGATGATAAAATGAAAATTCGTGTAGTGAGGCAATGACATTGAATAAATTAATATGTTTAAATCAAGCGCGTAAGTAGAACAAAACATTGTTTAAAACTCTAGTGCAAATGGGAGCTTTGTTTGCAAACTTGACAAAACATACAGAATGATGTTTCCACATGTTTTTAAGCAAGGTTTTGAGTGCTTCTTAGAAATATGTCATAAAATTTGGAAAGTTGAAAACTAAAAAAACGGAATCGACGTAACACCTTATGGGAGCGTTCTTTTATTACGTAACGCAGTAGGGGGGGAGGGGGGGTCGGAGGCCGTGTTACGCTCCATACAAATTTTTTAAAATTTGTATGGAAATTTTGTTACGAGGGGGGGGGGAGGGGGTCTAAACGTCCGATTTTTCGCGTTACGTAATAAAAGAACGCTCCCATTATAATGTGGCCCTCTCAAACCTTCAGGTTTCGTTAACGGATCCATAGGCGTGTATTGTTCTTTTTGCGACAAGACTCCGCCTCCGGGGTCTCCTAAGTGTAAAGGTATGGCACGTGAAGAGGCACCGAATACCTATATTAGTACTTAGAATTTTTGCGTCTGCCTCGAGATTCGAACCGGCGACCTCTGGATTGTGAGTCCAGTGCGCGGTCCGATTGATCCACACAGGCTGAAAACTACGAAAACTACAGCAACTGATGGAAATTTCACAAGTTCTTGATGTAAAACTATACTTTTGTTTACACAAAATATGTCATCATTGCAAGAAATCAATAAATTAGCGATTCCAGTTAATTTTCTGCAACTTTTTCGCTTTCTGCCAGAAAATCAGACCTAGTGACAGAAGAATTGAAATGTTACGCATTTGCCGTTTATATTTTCATATCTTGCGTAAAACCTTTTCTATCCCATCACCGCGTCGTCAACCGGAACTTCCCGGTGATGCACTACGCACGTGAAACGTGCGCGCCAATCGCTTCGCTACAGCGCGCGTTTGGTGAGCTTTCGGGATCCCCACACGATGCACACGCGACACCCAGCAACAGATTATAAACAACAGCAAAGCTCTCGTTCCCGAAACCAGTCCGCTTGAACACCCGACCGCAACGCACACTTTGCCAGAGTGGATGCAAGCGATGCTACACCACCACACCCAAAACGCCCAAGCTTTTGCTGGGGGGCGCGAGTGGTGAGGGGGTCTCTTGGTGGGCAAAGGGCTGCTGGGGTCGTATCGCACTACTACACGCAGCGAAGGAGGCGCGAACGGTGTGCAAATGTGCCGTAACGCACGTGGGTATTGGTGCGAGGAGCGCGCGCGCGTACTTCTGGTACGCTGGTGTGCGTAACGGAGTTGTTGCAGAACTTGTTTTGCTTGGTCCCGCGTTATGGTGGTGTGCGGGTGCACCAATACTGACGTGCGGTTGACGGCAAGATGTGCAACACCGCCTACGAGGGCGCGAGCGTGTTGCAAGCGCCCCACAGGGGCGTCCAGGGGTGTTGTGGGGGTTTGGGCCGAAATTGGAGTTAGGGAATCGGGTTAAAATGGGTTTTTATTAGGTTGGGGTGGTTTGAGGGAGCCCCGGGAGGGCGGATGGCGCGCTACGCCCCTGGCCGGGGCTCATGGTGAATAAATTACGTGCGAAGAGGAATACGGAAAAGGGGGCGGCGCCTGCACACTAGCGCGCAGCCAATCGGCGACGCCGGGCGTACATAATGATAGTGCCCCGCTGTGTGTTTAACGATCGAGAGAAGTTCGGGGCCCGTTTCCCAAGTGTGCTCACAGTCACTAGTCTTTAACGCACTTTGTTCGTGGTTGGTCGCGCAACGAGCGTTGCTATTTTTAATAATTCCCTTGGCGCAAAACCCGACGTCGGCGGCGTGACGCACCGAAAAAAAGGGACGACGACGCAGGCGACGCTAGCGACGTCGGCGGTGAAAAGTGGAAGATAACGAGTAATAATAATCATATCGTCGGCGCGGCGGCGGTTTTCGAGAGCGGAAAAGAGCGCGAGTGAGTGATTGGAAGTGTGGTGCGAAAGGAAGAGCGACGAGAGTCCACTAATCACAAGAAAGGCGCGCACCATTTTTCATGTTATTAATGAAAATAGTTTTAAACATTAAGGCACGATCAAGAGTACGCGTACCGGTGCAACGTGGAGGAGTACCACAAAAACAAAAACAAGCAAACGGCAAACAAAAACTAGCAGAACCATAAATACATACATCTTCGCGTCCAGATTACATGCAATTTGGAAAACTAATATTATATGCCATTAAAAACTTGGCGATTTAGTTCGGGACTTCGATTATATCATTACCGCGAGGAAGGCATGTAATTTGGCCACTTGGCAGCGTTTTTTGACAACGAATCGGTTCGCTAATCGGCCTGAGCAGCGACAATTAGTGACAATTGTTTTTCGAAGCGCCACCACAAACGCAAGCAAACACACACACAGTCAATCGTACACATAATAATAATCATAATAATCAATTGTGTGATAGCTGCGATTAGTAGTGATCGTTTACGCGCTCGCGCATTTATGTGGCTGTGTGAGTGAGTGAGAGAGAGTGATAATTTTCACGATTACGTGAAGACAGTGTCAAAACAATAATTAGTTTAAATTGAAGCGATAAATTAGTGATGTTTATGTGCAGTTTTTGCCCGGTACTACTACGGCGGTGGCAAGTGGCCACTACTGGGGCACCGTGTGACTTGTACTAGCGCCGCACACCAATACCACGAGGCCGGGGCAGGTTGTGGTGTGACCTATCATTACCGAAAATTAGGATTAGTGTAATTAATTCTTGGACACCCCACGGCGGGCAGGGGTCCCTGGCGCTTTATGAATGAAACGGTCGCGCGTTTTGTGAATGAAAATTAATTTTAATTATAACAACAATTCCCGAGCGAGACAGCAAGCACTTGGAGGATCATCGTGATCATAGCAAAACGGAATCACTGCTAATGTCCCGCTAATTGATCCGCGCTAAGCAAGTGGTGCGACCCCGTGTGTTCCTAATTAATTAGTTGTTATTGTTGAGTGCTTGTGTTTGTGTGATATTACCCATAATTTAAACCAAAAGCGAAACCATCCGTCGGTAGTCGGTTGTTCCCGTTGACAGATATTAGCAGCACCATCAACGCATCTAACGCCACACCGGTGAATCGAAGAATCGTTCGAGATCAGGAACCCAAAAATCGCCCAGCAGGGAGTCTTGCACCATCGGGAGTGTGTGAAAACATCAACAAAACTCAGGAAGAAACACAACACGACGAAAAGAAGACAGTGTGCAGGAAGAACAAACGTAAGGATAACACGTTGCAGGGATAGAAACGGATCCCGAAAAGTTCGGATCAGTGATCGAGAAGAAGGAAGACAAGAAACACGTCTCCCGTACGAGCGTCGGAATCTCTTTTGCTGAAAGAAAAAAAAAAAACGACGAGCGTGAGCAACTTCCTCCGGATGGTGCAGCAGCAGTGTGCAACAGTGTGAAACCGAATCCAGGAAGAACCCGGTAGTGCGCGCGTTCAGTGTGTGACGACATCTGATCCGAAGATCTGACCGGTGCCGAAATCCGGCCGTCGGGACAAGTGATACTGCGTGTGTGAGTTCGGCGGGAAGTGAGCCCTTCCCACCTCCCAACGGCCTTACGATTCATTTCGAAAAAGTGGCCTCGATCGGCCCCAACACGCTCAACTTTACGGATCTCGGGGGGAGCCCCTACGAGGGTCCCCCCAGCACGCCCCAGTCCGGGATGGACGCGCCCGACGCGCCCCACACGCCCAAGTACATCGACGGCGGTGTGACCGGGGGTGGAGGCGGCGGCGGCGGCGGTGGCGGCATCCCGGGCAAGTCGGCCTTTGTGGAGCTGCAGCAGCACGGGTTAGTGGTTGAGCAAGAGTTTTTTTTAATAGTTTTAAGGAAGTTTGTATACTCGAGAGTTGAAGTTTTGTTTTGTGCGGAAAGTGGAAAAATATGATGAAAATGGGCAAAAATTCAATTCTTTGAAATTCAATAGTGCTCAAAAGTTTCGCTCCCGACGCAAATCTTAGTGCTTAAAATCTTTTTCAGTAAAAAGTGATTAAATAAGCTTCATTCATGATTTTTCAAAAGTAATTTGCAGCTCATTAGAGTTTCAACGCTAACATCAACATTGTTCAAAGTGTTTTAATTGTTTAGCTCTTATTAAGGTTGTTATATATAAATGTTTCGGTCACGACAGGATGGTTGATGTCTACGAGATGTATCGTTGACAAATCTTTAATAGTCAAAAGTGATCCAAAAGATGGCTAGTAGATGTCACGGAAAAATTTGGTTAGAATGTTCTGTGTAGTTAAAATTTTGACTGAGTTTTTCGTTCAAAATTTGTGTGAAGAATGCCTAAAATGCTGCAAAATGCATCTCGAAAAATTCTGGAAAAAATACAAAAATCATTTATTAAAACTGTTTAATATTTCTCTAAGGCTGGTACAAATATTTTTAAAAGTTTTTGTCACCCCCCCTTAAAAATTGGCCCGAAAAATCAGGGGGCAAAAAAAATATTTTTACAATAAACTTCAAAATTTCAATGAAAATTCAAGTGCAACGAACTCAAATTAAAATACATTCTTCTGCATTTAAAACCATTTTTAGCATGTTTGGGTTTATTAAAAAATATTAAGATTTTTTGAAAATTTTCGATGCAATTTTTGTTTTTGTCAGGTCTTAGATTTTTTGAAAACTAATGATTGCAAAACAACTGAACTAGTGTAAAATGCATTTTAAAACACTTTTTTCATTTAATTGTGAAGACTATGGCTTGTTATTTAAATTTTTATATTTTTTTGTTTTTTTGCTCCCCCCCTTGACCTCGGTCAGGGCCGAGGGACAAAAACTTTTTTAAATATTTGCATCGACCTAATCGTAAAAAAAATTTCAACTGAAAGAGAAAAACGATTTTCCAGACAATTTTACATAAAAGTCTCCATATTGATTATTGTCTTGAATCCAAAATTCTTCAAAATTTTCAAAATAAAATTTTGAAAAAGCAGGTATTTTTGTCATTTTATGTGGTTTTTGACCATTACATTATGTGAGACTAGATTTTTCAGTTTCGATATTATTTTCACCGGAAAGCTCGTCCAACTTCACATAAGTGTGCCTTTGACAGCATTTTTTTCTCTATATTATATTCTAAACTTTCTATCGAAAACCGTTTGTGTTGCAAATTGAATCAAGAAAAAATGCAATATTGCTCAAAAGAACGTATTTCAAAGTTCGTATACTTTCTCGCACCTTTTTCTTGAAACGAAGCTTTAGGAATGTTTTTGGTATAAATAGGAGTCAAAATAGGTCAACTTTGGTAACAAATTTATTATCTTTTCAAAAGGCTGTAACTATCAAATCAACTAAACAGGTCGACTACCCAAGTCACCATCAGGCTTGGGTAAAGCAACTTTATTGGGCAATGTAGTTTTATTTTACAATTCAGTGCTTTTGGATTCTTAGGTAAATGTTTTTTTTTTATTAAACTTCATCAATTTGTTGATTGCATTTTCGAGCGCTTATCGTAATGCAAAGTAAAGCGAATTTGTTTAAAAGTGTAAGGTTACTAGTCCAAAAATGTCAAAGGTTTAGTTGAGTTTCAGGAATCTAAAATCGATATTCATCATTCTAAAGTTGCATGCATGGTGTTAAGAAGAAAATTAACCAAAAGTATTTCGTTGTTCTCTATATTGTTTTCACTATTGCAAATCTTAATATTTTAATATTTTGAAATTCGTAAATCAGTCAAATATTTCAAGTAATACCATTCCATATTCGTTCAAATTTGTTCTTCTTTAGTTTCTACTCAGCTTTTCTATGGAGCACATTTTTTTATTATCAAATGCCTTAAAAAAGGCTCTCAAAATGGCTGAGTTTGGTTTAAAATTGACGTTTAATGTTGAAAAATACATATTTATTCCCAATTACTAGCAAATAATTTGCTAAAACTTTACAAATCAAGTCAAGCAAGTTTGTTCTATGAATCGTTTTATTCCTAATCAAAATTTTCCTGCATAATTTCTTTGTATTTTTGTCATTAATTTTTTTTATAAGAATACAAGTGCAGAAAATATAACAGTTATGAACATTGATGCTGGAAATTATTTTCCATAAGTTTGAATTAAACTGACTTTTGTTTTTTGAACTGATGTGTCAATCATGAGAATAAATTAGACGTTTAGAACTTTAATAAGTTTTTTTTTAAAGATTTAGTTTTTCATGTAATAGGTACGAAATCAAACATTTCTACTCAAATAAAACTGTAACTTAATTGAGCAATACTCTACAAAAACGGCTATAAATTTTCATAAAAGTCAGCATTTGACCCGTGTAGCAATTCAATCCATCGCGTAAGGCTCGTTAAAACAGTTCAAATAAATAAATCAAGCCCAATAAAAAGCACTCTCCTTCGACTGCCCTAGCAATCGCACAGAAAACATACAAAAAGCCCATAAAAGAAGCCAATTGTGCACGATTAAGAAACTATACGTGCTGCAACAAACACACACGTGGGGTATTGTGGAAGAATCCTCCGGGCCACGTGGATGGAAGGGTTAAGCGAAAGTGAGCATAAATCAATCAAGGCGCGCGAAGGGAAATTGTTTGCCGGGGTTCGTCTTGATTGGAAGTTTTTGACTCACGCACCTTTGTTTAGTTGGCGAAATTGCGTGTGCTTCATGCGTTGGATTTTCGGTGCGTGTGTTCAGTTCCAAAACGCACCAATGATAGAGAGCCTGCTTGGGCGCTGAAATGGCAACAATGTTTCACTTTTGCTGCTACTGGTTGGGGATTTGTGTTTGCCTTCTGTATAACCAAATAGCAAACAAACAAACAATAAACACAGAAAATCACTGCTCTCGGGTGAGCTAGGAGCAATCAAACAAATCAGTCGAAAGCACTTATTAAGACACTTATCCCTGGAACCTCTGGACGAGGTGTACACGTGGAGGCTCATGGGAAACAGAAGTAGCGAAGGGAGAAAAATTCTCTTTGGAATCTGTTTATTTTTTCTCAATTTGGAATTCAAACTTTGCGATTTTTTAAACAGGTTTAGAAACTGTTTCAGGTTGAATCTGAATTTTGATAATGTTGAACTTATTTTGTGTTGTTTCGATTGATCGAATAGCTAGCTGTACCTTTTTCACTGTATTTTTTTTTTATAAATTTGATACAAATTCATTTCAATTCAGACTTTTTTGTTTATCGACTAATATGTGTATTTTTTGCTATACAGTACTTGGTACATGTTTACAAATTGATTTTGATACTTATTTATAAGCAGGTATTTTGAAAAGGCTTAGCAAAATCTTTCTTAAAAATAGGCGAGAGGCCTTAACGTTGATAAACTCAAAATTAAAATGCCAACTTTGCAGAGAACTCGAATACGCAAGTTGCTAGCAAATATTTACCTGGATCATCGCCGGATTTCCTACACATCCCAAATGTGTCTGCGAAGGTGTACGTACACCCTGGCGGTAAGACGAAACCCGTCCGAGATCAGGTTTCATGTTTGCTTTTGTTCGAAATTAGACATCATAAAATCGGGCGTAATGATGCTATTGGAACAACATTTTGAGCTGTGGAGAGGCAAATAAAACACGAAACGCGGCGAGCCAAAAAAAAATCGTAGTAAATAAATATATGAAATAAGTACGAGCGTGCTATTGCTTGCTGCTGCTGATGCTATTGAGGGGTAGTAAAAATGTTTCATCTTGATCTTGAAAATATTAATTCGCCGCCACCCCCCTGGACACCCCCTCGCACCACCATCATGAATGCGATTTTTTATGAGCCTCGAGGGAGGAAGATCGTTAAAAAGCAGAGCATTGTCGATCACGCTCCAAGAAGGCAGGGAAGGGGGGGGGGGGTTCCCTTATAAATATGCTACTCTTTTTGCTTTTGTTAGCTGCGGCGAAATGCTCGGATCTATCGTTTTCTTGGCTTAGGCTTTGGGGCATCAGCCAGCGTCATACAGCGATGAGCAACTAGTTTTATCTCCTCGCCGCGCGTTAAGTAGTCTCTCGATCGGGAGCTTAACATACCCTTAAGGTACCTCTGACTACAATGACGCGAGTGTTGCATGGTTTACGTGTTTGTTGTTTGGTGATAATCGCTTTTTACACCTCAACTTGGCACAAGTCTACGCCGAATGTGATGATGTTTTCTCTGCCACTGAGATTGATCTGGGCGAGGATGATCGGCATCACGGTGGGGTGAACATTGTGCGGGAAAAATAATTGAAATGGTAGTGAGTATTGAAAGTGTTGTTATTTTTAACATAGTATGTAAAGCTTTGAGGTTAATACCAGGAATTACACATTGCTTTTTAAATCAGCAATGATATCTATAATTTTCAATATGGTAAACCCTTTAAATTTGGGTCAAACAGCGACAGTATTTTGTTTAATCTTCAAATACTTCGATCAATGCAGAAGATTTATCAACTATCAAGGAACTAAGATTATTTTTCTTGTCTTGTTTGTTAACGTCACTAACCGCCCTGGTTGGACATTTGGATTATTGAAAGGTTAAAAATACATAATTTGAAATAATTGTCTTCTTCTCCCATTTAAAAACGAAGTTTAAAAACGAGTATTTTTTGGAAACTTGTGATCAATTGTAAAACCGGTAAGAAAATTGTTTCCAGCTTTTGTTCTTAAATGTTGAATCAAATTGAATTTACTGATTTTTTATTCAATAAATAGCTGCTCTAAATCAAATTTCGTTTCATTTTTATCAATTTATTTTCAGAAATGGTTTGTTAACATTTTTGAATCATAATATCTGAAAAAAAAAAAAATCATAGCTTCCTCGGTCGCTTAAAATTGTTTGCTACACATTACAGCTCAAAATTATGATTTAAAAAAAAACTCTGAAATAGAAACTAAAAGGGACTTTATTTAGAAAAGTTTTAAAAAATGTTAAACTTTATCAGCACTTTTTTTATTGAAAGTTTCCAAAATTGCACGAAGAAATTGTTTATGCTTAATGCTAGAATGTAAAATTTGATATAATTATGTCAATTCTAGTGAAAATGTAAAACGTGTAAAAATCAATTTTGCTCTGGGCGAGAAGGTTGAAATCTACTTAAGCATACACAATTTTTTTAAAAATGTTTTGTCTTAAATCGCAAGCAAAAATGTGGTTATTAAAAAGAAATGCGGTTATTAAAAAAGTGTCCACGTGGTTTGTGGATGGTCCCATAAATATAAATGAAGTTAAGTCTAGGAAGTCAAATTAAAAATTTAATTTTTTGAGTGATTTTATAGCCTTTCCTGATTGGCAAGGAAAAACTAATGTAACACTTTTCATTTTAAAATAATGAATTTAAAGTTCGAGAAAATATATAAACCTTAAAAACAATTTTATATAAACGAAGTCTTAGATATTTGATTTTTTTTAGCGGATGCATATCTTTTAAAAAGGCCTTTACTACCCATATTCGCATAAATGTCCCATATGCAAAAAACAGCAAGCTGGAGAAAAACGCATTTGAAGTTTGTCCAGATTTCTAGAACAAAGTGCTGGATGTTATAGGCTTTTCTTAAAGATCCCACGATTTTGAACAAAACTGCATCAATAGCTCAAAAACGACGAAAATGCATATGGGACATTTATGCGATCAGGGGCTGCTTAACACTTTATAACAATTTTTGTCTGTATAATTATAAAAATGATCTTTTGTCTCGAAATTTTATTGTTTCGCCCTTGAAATAACATTTTAATAGCCCAATCTCAATTAGACCAGCTTAAATTTTGTGCATGTTTGTCACATTTTGCATACCTTATTTAATTAGGTCATATTGAAACTTTATTTTGGGCAACATTTCAGTACTTTACATAACAAGTTGTGCAATAAAAGAAGTTAAAATAATTTTATGTTATTCTTTCGTGTAACTACTTAAATTTCCTGTAACGTCACGAAACGGTCTTCTTTTCATCGTCTAAAAAGTAGTACTTTTTGGCATTCACTTGAGCTCTTAAATAGTAATTTATGCAACAAGTTGCAAAAAGCAGATTTTTTCAGCACGAGTCGTACATTGGTCCAACGAGGTTTATCGAGTTGGATAAATACGACGAAAAATCATGTTTTGCAACAAGTTGATAACAACTTTTTTTGCAATTCCAAAAAACGCCTTTTGAATGAAATGTTATGTCAATCATCCATGTGTTAAGTAAATATGCCGTTCAAAACAAAAAAATATTGAAAAATGTTACTTTTAGATATAAGGGTTTAAAAAGTTCCACTTTTCAGCACCCAGTTCAGTGCTGGTATTGAAAGGTATTAATTTTCTATTCTGTTATTGGTTATTGGTAGGGAAAAGTAGGTCGTTTTGTTTCTCCAAAAGGACAGAAAAAGTTGACAGTTTCACAGTGGATATAATAAAAAAACTTGAATTTTTCGGCATCCAACTTGGTAAACCTTCTTGGATAAATGTACGAATGCTCCTCTTTTTTTTCTTTTTGCAACATGTTGCATACATTTTTAAATGTTTATTGCGTAGTTAAAAGCTGAGTCATATTGTTCTAAACAAAACAATTATGTCATACCTTGAATAAAATATTCATAACATTGTTAACATTCAAAAAATTTATTCTCGTGTATTTAATGCATTGAAAAGCTTCCAAATAATCAGTTAAGTTGAGATTGTCTTAAACGGTAATCGTATGTGATATAATATTAAAAAAATGAAAATAACATTTAATAAAGAGAATAATCGGTAAAAAAAATTGTTTTGATTCAGAGTGAATTGATAAACATCTGATCAAAATATTGTCGAGTTCATAAAAAACATGCTGCGCCGATTCCATTCCAAGATTCCGACTGCGTCGGCGGTCGTAAATCGCAAACGTTGCGCCGTCGGCACATAAAAATAACAATAAAGCACTACCAACAAACAAATCTACCACTACCACTAGTGGCTCTGCTCCGGCACCAGTGTTGCCTGGCAGTAGCTAGTAGTGGTGTTGCTAGTAATTATTATCATTAGCCGTATTAATTATTAGGAAAATGGCTATGAATAAATATTAGTTTTTTTCTTCTCTCTATCTTTTTGCCGTTTAAAACGATGCTTCGTATTTGTGAGTGTGAGTGTGTTTTTCGCGATCGCAAAAGATCGTGATCGGAAACTTTATCGGTCTAGCTGACGAGCGTGTTTTTTTGTGTGAGTGAGTGATTAGTTTCCGAGCTGATTCACGCGTCAAATTTCGCTTGACTAGAAGGTGGCGGATGGATGTGGTGGTTCCAAGTAGCTTGTCCGGCGACCATTGATTGTCAGTTCAGAATTTGTGGAATGTTTTGAGTGTCCTATTGAACACAATTCTAATCATTGCCCGGCGGTCACTGCTGAAAGCAATTTGCTACTGAATTTCAGATGAAATCATTTGCGACGACGACGACGTTGTCATCGTGAAGGAATCTGTGTGTGACGACGGTGTTTGTGATTCGTGCAAAATTGATTCGTCATCTTGGCCACCACAACTGGCTAGGCAAGCAACAATGTCGTTGCGCATTTTTTGTGCAACCACCTTCGTTTGGGTGTAGCATAATTGAACTAACTTGGTTGTGGACTTTGGTCTGAGAATGTGATGCAAAAAATTGTACTGAAGTGAGAAAACAGTTACACCGAGAGAAATCTTTTTCCAAATTTGAAATCTGGAAAAAAAAATTGCTTTAAAAAATCAATTTTGTCATAATTTTTAACAAAACAAAAAATCTATCAAAAACAGTCTCCAAACCGTGTGCCCCATTGATCACCGACCGCAGAATGCCGGATTTCATTACACCTTTAATTTGCAGCCCATGGCGCGCAGCAGATGTATAATTTGCAGGCCGGACTAGACCGCATGCGCCATGCGCATTAGCACCAGCATAGATCGTGATCCGCGCTAGTGCTACGAAACCCCCCAAGGAATGCGTCTATGGCCAATTCGAGGAGCATAGTTTGCACACCTCGAGATTGGCCACAATCAGCCCCACCCTGGCGAAGGCCTGACCGACGGCGGCGGCGTTGTCTGTTTTTGCACATGCACACACATACATATTTCCAGCGAGAGACACATCGAGAAACATACCGATTTGGTGTTAATTACCCTCAAACCGTATAATTAATTGCTTAATTGGATCGAGCATCGATTTTTCAATGAATGATACAATTTTGTGCGTTTGCGTTGAACGCGTTGGATGCGTTGCGAACACGTTTGTTGCTGGTGACTGAAGGAGCGTGGTATCAGTTGGTAGCGCTGGCCAGTACACTGTTTTGAATGAAGTTATCTTGTTTAAATTGATTGATGTTAACATAATACGTCTAATATCTAGTTTAACATGTAACTTACTTAAGTTCTTCCGATCTTTTCATGATTGAACAAACTTATTTATGTTTTTAAAATAATTTAGTGTTTTCTTTTTTAACTGTTAATAGGGACCCATTGCTTAAGAAATTTTAGAACTATTCGATTCGTTAATGGACTTGTGACGTTTAATTAAAGTTTTAGAAGAAAAAAACGCTGATTTTTGAAATCCACAAATTCGAAAAACTTTCTTCTACAGATGTATACATTAGCCTGTCCCATTTTGAGGTCATGTCGAGGAATTTCAGGTGCTCACTTCTTAAATGGTAGATTATGATGTTAGGAACAATGTTTTCTTAGACAAGAAAAAATAATAAAATACTTTCTCGCACCCCCTAGTCGATTTACTGAAAAAAGTCACTTTTTTGAACAAATTTTCTAAAATCGCTTGAAATCAATACAAAAACTGTTTCGATCAGGTGTGTATTATCTTCAAACGATAGGTTTTTGTCCATAGATTAAGATGCACTATCAATATTGGACCAAAATTTAAGTTTTTGGACTCTCCCAGGCGGATTTGTGTCGAAAAAATCGCATTTTTTCGAAACTTTTTTCAGAAATGTTCATTTAATTTAGGGTAGCCTATTTTTCCCAGTAAAACCAATACATGCAACTTGTAGGAAATTTTATGGCGAACATTTTTTCCTCTGAGAAAATGCAATTTCGACACTCCAGAGCCGAGATATTTGAGTTTTAGTGAGGAAAAAAGTGCCAATTTTCAAAATTTCTCAGAATTCAGAAGCAAGGCCTACTAATTACACGATGTAGCAAGCATATGTCTCAAAGGTCAGGATATGCTTTTTTATAGTAATTTTGGCCGCTGAATCCGAATCTGAAATCAAATTTCGTGTAAACAGTGATGTTTTGGAGCTACACCCTTTTGGAATGTTATTTGCGTGTTTAAGAGGCAGTTTTTGTAAATATTGCTCCGTTTGTTCTAGAGGTCGTATCGAGGTGCTCCGATTTGGATGAAACTTTGTGCGTTTGTTTGTCTATACATGAGATGAACTCATGCCAAATATGAGCCCTCTACGACAAAGGGAAGCGGGGTAAAAAACATAATAAATCTTAAAATTAAATTGCTCGCATTTTAGTAAAACTTCATCAATTCCCACTCTCTTAGATGCATTCGAAAGGTCTTTTGAAGCACTTCAAAATGAGCCATAGACATCCAGGATTGGTTTAATTTATTCTCATAGCTTTTGCAAATTACTGTTAATTTTTTTTGCAGCAACCTCCAACACCCATACTCTTTTAGTTCAAAAGTTAGGGAATTTCATGGACTATAAGCCTACGGTAATAACTTTTTGGCCAATCGCAGTTTTTCTCATAGTTTTTCGATTTTTCTATAACAAACATTTTACAACGTTAGTTATAGTCCTGTAGGCATCCATAGCGGCTCTTTTTAGTCCCACTTTTGTCATATTCGAAATCCTTGGAAAATTCAAACTTCAATGTTTTACCCCGCTTCCCTTTGTCATAGAGGGCTCATATTTGGCATGAGTTCATCTCATGTATAGACAAACAAACGCTAAAAGTTTCAATCAAATCGGAGCACCTCGATACGACCTCTAGAACAAACGGAGCAATATTTACAAAAACTGCCTCTTAAACACGCAAATAACATTCCAAAAGGGTGTAGCTCCAAAACATCACTGTTTACACGAAATTTGATTTCAGATTCGGATTCAGCGGCCAAAATTACTATAAAAAAGCATATCCTGACCTTTGAGACATATGCTTGCCATATGCTCGTGTAATTAGTAGGCCTTGCTTCTGAATTCTGAGAAATTTTGAAAATTGGCACTTTTTTCCTCACTAAAACTCAAATATCTCGGCTCTGGAGTGTCAAAATTGCATTTTCTCAGAGGAAAAAATGTTCGCCATAAAATTTCCTACAAGTTGCATGTATTGGTTTTACTGGGAAAAATAGGCTACCCTAAATTAAATGAACATTTCTGAAAAAAGTTTCGAAAAAATGCGATTATTTCGACACAAATCCGCCTGGGAGAGTCCAAAAACTTAAATTTTGGTCCAATATTGATAGTGCATCTTAATCTATGGACAAAAACCTATCGTTTGAAGATAATACACACCTGATCGAAACAGTTTTTGTATTGATTCCAAGCGATTTTAGAAAATTTGTTCAAAAAAGTGACTTTTTTCAGTAAATCGACTAGGGGGTGCGAGAAAGTATTTTATTATTTTTTCTTGTCTAAGAAAACATTGTTCCTAACATCATAATCTACCATTTAAGAAGTGAGCACCTGAAATTCCTCGACATGACCTCAAAATGGGACAGGCTAGTATACATTCTTTGGTTCTTTCAAGGAATGCAATTTTTTTAATGACTTCAAGCGGTAAATCAGTAAAATTCAGGTGTTCCACAATTGTGGGAGGCAAAAAAAAACATCTTAAAATTATTGAAGAGGTAATTTGGAGGTAGTATTTTGCCGCTTTTGATAAAATGGTCTTGAAATGTAGTATTTGGTCAAAAAAAGAACTACTTTGACTAGTGAAATAGCATGAGAATAACCCAAACAAGGTCCTGAAAATAGAAGGGTCAAAAGAAAAGTTGCATTCTCGTCCTGTCGATAAATTGCTATAAAAGTGATCGGAGCCTCTGGCAGTTTGACTACCGTAATCTGGGGTGAATCGGGACTGCAGTCTGAATAGGGACAGCAGTTTTTAGAGCACTTAAAGCTTTTAAATTTGGAAATGGATGTACACATTTTGTTGGCCTGAATCTGTTCTAACCGAAACCAACCAGAAAAATCCAAATATTGTGCTTCAACATGATTAAAACTGCTGTCCCAATTCGCCCCATGTGTCCCGATTGACCCCAGTTTACGGTACCTTGAAAATAGATCTTTTGGGACAAATTAAAAAAAAATATTACGATTTCAATTTGTTGTTGTTTTTTTTAATTGAAATTAAAATTGTAGTGAATTAAAAAAAATCAAATCAATAAGAAAAAACACTGTTATGTTAATGTTGAAACCATTTTCTTTTGCTAAAATATTTTTTTGATGTTTTGGACTTCAATTTATGACTGTGTGCTTGAAAAAAGCTCGCTCATGCACTCCACGAAAATTTTACTTTAAATTGAAATTTCTCGAGAACTTTTAAAGAATTTTTCATTTTTTTAAGTTGATTTGTTCTAGAGTTGTTAAAGCCAACACCAGGTTAATGTCGTTAACTAAAACATAATAAACAATCAATTTATTGAGATATGTGAGGATAAATGTTAAAACGAGATTTGGGAATTTATCAGTCGTTTGCTTAGGATAAAGATCAACAAAAGAAGTCTTCGAAATTATGTAGAATTTTTTAGTTTGTTTTACAACTATAGTATATCAAAGATCATATAATATTCTAATTTTCAAAAACGTTTCTTTATCCACCATAAGGTGGTTGGTGCCTTCCTCACATTTACAAAGTAATAATGAAAATAAGTTTATGAACAAAAATATATACCTGATACAGACTTGTCCAGAAAACATGCAGACTCTCATTTGAAGCAATGTGACAACCGGGCGTTTCGCATCTGGCGCGACTCTTTCACGTTAACAAAAAGACCCGGCCTTTTGAGGTTATGCAAAAAATCACCTTTTTTTGTAGATACAAAAATCTTTTTTTTAGCATAACTTTTTGAATACTTTGCTAAACAGAATAAATTTTAATAGGGTCTTAGGGGACCCTAAAGCAAACAGAATAAGGCGGATCCGACCAAAATTGGTTCAGTCAGGTCTGAGAAAATCGTGTGGAAAAAAATCATGTCTACACACATTCCCACAGTCATTTGCTCAGAATTTGATTCTGAGTCGATATGTATACGTGAAGGTATATCTAGAAGGTATATTTAAGAAGTTCAATTTTCGAGTGATTTTATAGCCTGCGGTGACGAAGGCAAAAAGATTAATTTAATTAAATTCGTGTTTTTTTATTTGACAGTTCTGCTCAATGATGTAAGATTTGCAATTCTGAGATTTGAGAGAACCTTCTACCTTTGCAGGGCGGGTTTATAAAACAATGTTTATATTTTCCGCCGATTTTTTTTGATCTCTCATGCTCATGTTTTTTTAGGAAACAACCCTGGATCTAGTTAAATTTTAATCTACACTCATAGTGGTCCGAAACCGAAATCTAGCGTGACAAAATTGATAGCGGCCACACGTTAAGATTTAGAGCTTTGGTGGCTTCGGGACAAATGATCAGGGTCAAAAGGGGCATCTTTTGGTATGGTGGACATTAGGGTGGTCCACATTTTAGGGTGGTTCAGAACTTTAATTTTGGCGGGATGACGAGATAGCGACGAAAAAGATTTCAGAAATAATGTGTATTAATTTGGTTGATTCCTGATATAACTCAGTTAAAACTTGTTTCTTCTTTTACAACCACTAGATCAATTTTTACATTTTTGGGCCCTTCTAGACAATTGTAGAGCTTGTCAAAATGAACATTTTTGTTCAAGAAAAACTAATTTTGGTCAATTCTATCAAAAGTTATGGGCAAAAAACGATTTAAAAAAATGCTAATTTTTGAATTGAGATAAAATGAGTTAAACAAGAAAGACCTCCGAGATAGTTTCAGCAAATGTACTCTAGAATGTGTACTTTTAGATGCTTTTAAGAGCGAGGTCAAACTCCACCACCTTCTCAAGTTATTCACATTTCAAAATCTTTTTCGTCGTATTTTGGCTATAACTTTGGTTTAAAAGGTCCGATTTTCGCTCTCTTGGAAGATAAATGTGTGTTTTGATAAGCTTTACAAATGTCTAGAAGACACCATCTCGCTACGACATAAGCCTGAGTTGATAAATTCAAAAAACTTATTTTTTCGTTAGCACCTCAACATTATTTACAAAAATGGTTCTAGAAACTTCCCGTTTGAAGATAGAGCTTTGTGTTTTTCAGCAAAGTTGCTCAGAATTGTATTCCCTACAACTTTTCTGAAGCCACCAAAGCGCTATCTCGTCATCCCGACAAAATAAAAATTCTGAATCACCCTAAAATTTGGACCACCCTAATGTCCACCATACCAAAAGATGCCCCTATTGACCCTGATCATTTGTCCCCAAGACACCAAAACTTTAAATTTTAACGTGACTTAATTGGGTGACAAGGAAAATTGTTTTTTTTGGAAAATCTTAAGAGATAAAGCAACAATTTCAAAATTTCACCAAAAGGTGACGTAAAATGTGTCGGATCATAGTCAAGTGTGAGAATTTTATGTGAAAGATTATGACCAATAACTTTATCGAATACCGCAAACGAGCCGAGTTAATCCTGACTAGTTATTTGAGGCTTAAAGAAGACGTTTTTGCATAAAAAGACTTTTTTTTCACAAATTTTAACGGTCTATAGCAACCCTCAAACCTCAACTGATTTGGCACAAAATTGGCACAGTTACTTATTTTTACCTAAAAAATCGAGTCAGAGGGTATCACTGAGGTAGATTTTTTTTTTATTGTCACCTTACACATACTAAAAATGGTTCCAAATTCAGCAAAACTAATTGCTAGATGTTTTAAGTTGATTTCAGGTCCATTTCCATTGAAATTTTTAAGTTTTTTGAAAAATAATATCATATTTTTGCCTCGCTAAAATACTTTGTATAAATACGTTTTTCAAGCGTTTAAAAAAGTTGTGTGTTCGATGTGTAACAAATCCTTATTTGTACAATGTTATTGTACCTCCCTCAATAAATAAAATAACATTAGAAACCTTTACCGATAATAATCAATTCAACCAAAATAATTGGTTTATGCGATTGGGATATCTTTAATATTAAAACGTTAAATTTGTAGATTTCAAGTGTTAATAAAACAAAAAGTTTTATTTGTTAAAAAAAAACTTTTTGTTTTATTAACACCTGAAATCTTCGATTAGTAAAACAGTCATTCAAAACATTAAAATTAACTGTACGCCGATGAAAAATCAACAGATCACTTAAAAAGCAATTTGCAGTGCTCTCAAACTATGTCTCCATCTTTGAATTTATCAGCTATTAAAGGTTGGCAATATCTCAACTTTTGTTAGTAACTATTCATAAGAAATACAAAAAGCACCAAATGGAATAACATAAATTGATTAAAAAGGAAAAATCACAAAAAAACCCAAATTAATTTTCGATCGATTATCATTCCTCCAAAATTTCCCACCACCATGCATTTTCCCACCGGCGTGCCGGTCAGTTTTCCTCACTCGATTCCCATGCGCGCCAAATCTCGGTCGCGCATGGTTTTCCGAAGCGCCCCCCCCCACTTGCGCACTCGCGCGCCTCCCAGACGCGCCAACCGATTTTCCAATTTGGACATTCGGAACGGATGAAATTATTTTCGATAATTGTGGTGCCTACACACGTGTGTGTGTGTTTTGAGCGCCAACATCGGTTGATTTACTACGCAGTGGGTTTTTTTCGCGCGCGCTCTCAAGATGGTTGCATTTTTCCTAGCGTACACAACAACAACAACAACAACAAAAACACAAGAAAATACGCCAAAAAATCACAAGGCCTAGTTTCTCCTTCCTTGGTGGCCGATCGGCCGGTTGGTAGTTTTTCTTCGGATGCTGTCTAGAGGCAATCGCCAATGATCTTCGAAGCCAGCAGCAGATTTTCGATGCTTGAAAATTGAAGGCTTTATTTCGAAATTAAATTATTACGGCAGGGAAATTATTCATTTTTCTGCCCGGGAGGAAAATAGTTTCGCCGGAAAATTATGCCTAATTTGGATTTTTTTCCCCGCCATCATCTCTCGCGCCATGTCCAAGTCAAAACAAAACTCTGCAAGCAATTTTTGAGTTTTGCAGCACCACCAAAAACTTCCCCCCTCAGTGAAATAACATAACCTTAATTTTGAACTAATTTGTGACGACGCCGATGAAAACCAAACAATTTTCTCCTCTCTATCTTTCACAGCTATGGTGGCATCCGGAGTGGGTACCAGCATTTCAGTCAGGGTGGCCAGGATTCGGGGTTTCCGAGTCCACGGGGCGCCCTCGGCTATCCCTTCCCGCCCATGCACCAAAACTCGTACTCCGGTTATCACTTAGGCAGTTACGCACCTCCCTGCGCTAGTCCACCAAAAGATGGTAAGTTACTGATGAATAACATGTTAGCATTAAAATTACTTAGATTTAAGCGGATTTGATTTGGAAAAATATTGATCGTTTTATCCTAATGTTTTACAGAAAAGTTTCATTTAATTTCGTTTTTTTTTAATTTTTGTTTTTTCGCTAATTGTTTTTGAACATTCATTCAATTTTCCTTAAACTTTTCTTTATTGATTTTTTTTCATTCAGATCTAATTGATTTAAAAAGTTACAAAACAAGTTTTTATATGACATTTATGTGCATTGAATGATTAATACTGCTTATATTAATACTTATGTGCATTGAATACTGTACTGCCCAATTTTTTTTCGAATTTTTTTTCCCGTTTTCAGGAGGTCATTTTAAGCAACTTTTGTTCAATGAAAAACTTTTCTTCTCTTGTTTTATGTTTTTGTTGTTTCGTTTTTAGTATTTTAATTTGCAGTTATTTTTTTAGTTCATGTTTGTTTTTGGTAGTATTTGGCTTACTCTACCACCTCCTTTCTTTATATTTTTCCTATCTAATTTTTTAATATTTTTAAGTAACTTTTTCAATTTTTTGCACGTTTTTCACATTTTTGCTTTAAAATGGCACCATTATCATTTAAATTGTAAAACAATGCGTAGAGGCATAGTCTGGAGCACTAGAAAAAATACTGCATACTTCTTTCTACTTAAAATATGAGAAATGTTAGTAAAGAACACTGCCGAAGCTGACCTCTTAAAAAAATGTCATTTTTAAAAACATTGGCAAAGTCACATAAAACAAGTGAAACTTAAAACCCATAAATGTTCTAAAATTTTAAAAGTTCTTCTTTCCAATGATTTTGAAAGATCAAAAATTGGCCGAAAAAAATATTTTTGGCGATTTTCTAAATCGAAGCCCGTCTAAAGGCGGAGCTGGGTTGTGAAGGGTTAACTTTTTAAACTTTTATTTCACAAACTGTGCATTCGCTCATTTTTTTCTTGTTCTTGTTGAACGCAAACACTTTTTCAAATTTTGATATTTTTTTTTAGATATACAATTCCCCACGAAAACAGCATGATTCGAAAAAAAGTTCTCCGATCGGGCTCAAAATTTTTCTGGGGGTTCCTTGGCCAAAATAATAGACCCGTATTTTTTTGTTTGGCCATTAGGGTAACCGACGCCGTGTAAGGGTGGTCCGAAATATGGCAATTTTCGTAAATTTTCGCAAAAACCACTTTTTTCAAAAAATCATATCTTCGCGCCAGTTCATCCGATTTTAGCTGTCTTAGGCGCAAAAAAAGGTTTGACTATTTGGGAAAAATCGTAAGAAGTTCCAAAAATCTAGCTTAACATTTGAAAAGGTCGTATGTAATTTAAACTGCTGTTTTGAAGGTCTCGGGACCAAAGAGCCTATGTCTGAAAATATTTTTATCAGATTCCTCGGAAAGTTTTACATTATGTATCAAAAATTGGTGAAGTTATGTTTTCAATACTCTGAGATACAATTTTTTGAAAATAAAAACTGGATTTTTCGACGCGCCACGCGCAAAAATGGGAAAATTACGAAAACGGGGAAAAATCTACTTTTTCACTAAAACTTCGATAACTTCGAAATTTCAGCGATGACCTATACATGTTAGGGTACCAAAAAAAGTTTTGAAAAAGTTGGTCGTCATCGATCATGGCCGTTCATGGTCACCCGCGACAGACCTGGACGACGAAACAAAGTGTAACGCAAAAAGTAACTTTTTCAAAACTTTTTTTTCGTAAAATGGCGATAACTCGTGATGTTTCCAAGCAAACCCCTTATGTCTGTATATCATTTTTTTGTAATTGTCTGCTCTACAACTTTGTAGAACATTGTTACACTCTAAAAATTAACCCTGCAAAGTTAGAAAAAACACGAAATTTTAAAATGAAAAATTTTGTTCTAAATGAAAAAATGACCCTTCTGGGTCAATGTAGATTCGAAAAGTACATTAAATTTCCCATAAAATGACATGTTCCAAAATTTTTTACAGTTGAGTAACGGAAAATGGGAGAATTTTTAAAACTTTTTAAGTGTTTTTTTCGATGAAAAATACGTTTTTTCGGAATTCTGAGTACGCCATCAGGGCGTCTAATTTTACATAAAAGTCCCTTTGACACCAAATTTCTATCTCATCACCGTTTCAGGCTGCAAATTATTGAAAAACACCTCTTTTTTCGCATGTTCAAAAATGGAAGAGGTCATACCGCCCCTCCGTCACGAGATATCAAAAAACGGACCTCGGATTCGTGATCAGGGACAAAAGTTACTCCTTAGGACAAAGTTTCACGCAAATCGAAGAGGGGTCGGGGCAACTTTTCCCGATTTCGTGTGAGTTGGTAGAGAATTACCCATTTATTTTAAATTATTAATTGCCTAATTTATAGGAGAAAATTGTGCTTAAGTTTTGAAAAATATGGTAATGTAAAAAAAAGATGTATTTAAATCTGGCCACATTTGTTTCAGTTTTGAAACATAAAAATATTACATTGACGTCCCAAATTGGCAAAACGATGTTTTTGCATATTTATTACCCCGAAAATTTCTTTTCACGACTCACAATTGGAAAATTAAAGCAAAAATCAAATTTTAATTAATAAAAAAAATATTTAGAAAAATATATTTGTTAAAAATGGAAAGGATCTGTTCCAACATTATTTTCTACATTCAGCTTCAAAGAATATTTGAAAAATCTGTGAACACTGCAAATTTATGATATTTGCTACATTTAAACTTCCTCGCTTTTTTGAGAAGAAGATATAATTCGTGTTTTTATAACTCATATAACTGTAGTTTTTTTTGAAACTCTTCACCGATATATTTTTTATTATTAAGTTAAAAATGTAAAAGATTGTTTATATTCTCTTGAATACTCCAAAGTGCCTTAACATATTGAATTAAATAGCTTGACTTGTTAAATGTTGATATTTTTTGTTCATTTTAGAGTTTTCCAGACCGATTTATCTTAGCAAACAATCTAACATTAATCCAAATTGCATGCAAAATCAACCAACTTCATCATCACATTCAATTCCCCAGCAAACCACAACTCAATTGTGGACGTTCCGCTGGCCGATGCAGAACTCCGTCGGAACCGTACCGATATTGACAGTTCTTTCCAAAAATAAAACCAACCTCAATTTGTTTGCAATTATTTTTCACACCTTTATGCATATTGTACCAGGGGCCAGGGGGTCGTTGATAAACGTGCCTACTCAACAAGGGAGGGCCATGGAAACGTGGAAGGGCGGATGGTGGGGGGATAAAGACCGGTTCCGGGCCGGAGGAAAACTGGTGCGGTAAATTAAGTTGATTGATTTTCATTAAAATCGATTGACTAGTCGTGTGCCCCCAGTTTGTGATACTCGGATGGCCAGCTGACCCTAATATTGTGCTACGGATGGACTTCTTTTTTTTCGGGTTTATTTCCATGCTTCTGCCATCTGTTGCTGGATGAGCAAGGGCTTGTAGTTGGCCAATAATTGAACACTTGAATTTATTGCTATTAATTTATAAGTACATCACGAGTTTCTTTCAATTTGTAGTTTTATCAATTTGAACATTTCTTTTCCGCGTTATGGGAAACAAATTACTGCGTAACAATTAGTCTGCTATAAAGTGCTACACTGTTTAACAGTGTAGTGCTAGTTGGTTGCCAGTGAAGATCCACCATCAAGCTTACCCATTTGTGGTTGACGATTTCACGGCCCGATGCCGTGAGCCGCGAACGTGTGGCAAATCTCTCAATCGAATTAAAATATGCAGACAAATTTAAATTTTTAATGCAACACGACAAAAATGACACAACCGAATGCAGACAACGCGTTGCGTTCGAGGCCCCTTGGTCATGGTCCTTTGAGTCGGTGTCAGTCGTAGGTCGGTGTTCTGGATGCGGTGTTGCCGGAAGGCTATGGCTCGCTGCCTGACAATACTATTTTGGGTGTTTTCCACGTTTTTTTTGCGCTGTGAACGCAAATCCTTTGTTGGTGCCTGCTTGCATGATGCAGCTCTGAAGCTTAAGCTTTGCTGAAGAGATGCACACCGACGAGGACGAACTGCAACCTTCGTTGGAACTGTCGACACACGGTGTGGTGACAGTTGGGTTGAGCCAGGTCCGTCGGTCATGGTTGAGGAAAGTCTCTCGTTTGGATTGTGAAGAATACTCCTAGCAGATTGGAGAGGTATTTTTGGTCTACTTTTGGAAACTTTGAGGTTATTTTTTTAGATGATAAATCATAACATGGGCAAACATATCAAACGAAATGTTTCATGGGTTTTAAAATTAGTTTTGAACAATTTTGTGTTGTTAAACAAGCAAACATACATTTTGATTCATAAAAAAATGTTAGTAAATTTCAAACGGCCAAAATTTTTATTAACCTTCGATGACTTTTTGAATAAAAAAGAAAACAAAAACTGATTTTTTTTATCCATAAAAACAATATGATACACAGTCAAAGTATTGCTACTATTTATGGAGGAAATATTTAAGTTTAATTCTTTTGATAAACATTTTTTTAAACGATGAAGGAATCTTGATTTATTTTTTAAAAATGATCCAGAATATCGCAATTTATGGCTAGAAAAAGTTAAAAGTTTGTATTGTACAAATTGACTTAAAACTTTCTAAAAAACATTGTAAAACGTTATTTTTTACCTTTTTAATCAAAAGGAACATTTTAAAGTTTTGTGGACCACAGATCAGAAAAAATAGTAAGAAAGGCAAAACGTTAAACTTAAGGGGTTACATACATGTAAATCGGCATAAATTTCAGAGGTTGGTTTGAGTACACGCTTGATTTTTTTTCCAAATCTGTTTTCAAGGCATTAAAATATACATTTTCATCTATCAATGAAATAAATTTGAACACATTTGGTTGTGTCTTCGCCGAGATATAGCTATTTGAAGTTTGCAGTTTTAAAAAACGGGTGAAACGATATATCATCACTGCTTTGACCAAATCGGCTATTGGTGAAGACTCGTTAAACTGGTTCCGTGTGCATGACGAAGGCCGATTTTCTAAAAGTTTATTTTTTAAAAAGATAAAAATACTTTTATGTTTTTCACATCAAAAATCGTTAGTTCATGTT
Organism: Culex pipiens pallens; assembly: GCF_016801865.2. Taxonomy (NCBI): domain Eukaryota; kingdom Metazoa; phylum Arthropoda; class Insecta; order Diptera; family Culicidae; genus Culex; species Culex pipiens. The sequence goes on from NC_068939.1 coordinate 56,647,994, forward strand.
TTTTGTATTTTTTCAAAAAGCATAATTTCAAAATCGGGCTTCGTCATGCACACGGGATATTCCTGAGAGTCTTCACCCAAAATTTTAGCAAATTTTGTCCATCTCATCTCAAGATATCGTGGCATCCGTAAATTAACTCGGTGTTTAGAGGAAAACGCTCACAAAGTTTGACACTTCGCTTTACGTATGGCAAAATTATGAGCTTAAATCGTCTCTTACTCAGTTTAGTCATGAAACTTTCAGGAAGGTTTTAGTGGATTTAATAAATTTTCTGTAATATGAAATTTTGCGATTTTCTAAATGTATGTAATCCCTTGAACAACTTTCCATTCTTCATTATTTTTTTATAGTATTTTTCTTTTTCCAAAACTTTTAATATTCAAATTTTATTTTTTTAAATATATTTAAAGTTGTCATTCCTCGATTCTCGACTTATGCCATCACAAAAATTGAACTAATAGTTTAGTATAAATTCTATACATTCAATTACCAGGTTTCGTACCCTCTTTGTATTAAGAGGCAGTATTTGTAAATATTGCTCGGTTTGTTCTAGAGGTCGTATCGAGGTGCTCCGATTTGGATGAAACTTTCAGCGTTTGTTTGTCTATACATGAGATGAACTCATGCCAAATATGAGCCCTCTACGACAAAGGGAAGTGGGGTAAAACGGGCTTTGAAGTTTGATGTCAAAAAAACCTAAAAAATCTTAAAATTGCTCGCATTTCCGTAAAACTTCATCAATTCCAACTCTCTTAGATGCATTCGAATGGTCTTTCGAAGCACTTCAAAATGTGCCATAGACATCCAGGATTGGTTTGAATTTTTCTCTTAGCTTTTGCAAATTACTGTCAAAAATAGATTTTTTTAAAACCTTAATATCTTTTTCCAACAGCCTCCAACACCCATACTCCCACAGGTCAAAAGATAGGTAATTTCATGGACTATAAGCCTACGGTATTAACTTTTTGGCCAATCACAGTTTTTCTCACAGTTTTTCGATTTTTCTACAACAAACATTTTACAACGTTAGTTTTTGCCCTGTAGGCCTCCATAGTGGCACTTATTGGTCTCAATTTTGTCATATTCGGAATCCTCGGACAATTTCACGTAAGTTAGAAGTATTGGAATTGTAATTTTGATTTAAAAAATAATTAAATAAAACATTTTTGAAAAATGAAATAGATTTTATTTACCCTATGATCAATACGTCAAATGCTGTATCAAGTAGGCGAAAACCTGTTTTACCCCTAATCCAACAAATTGTTAAAAAAAATTTTGATTAATTTTAAATGGCAATTTTTCCAATCAAATTTACAACTCCAATACTTCTAATTTACGTGAAATTGTCCGAGGATTCCGAATATGACAAAATTGAGACCAAAAAAGTGCCGCTATGACGGCCTACAGGGCAAAAACTAACGTTGTAAAATGTTTGTTGTAGAAAAATCGAAAAACTATGAGAAAAACTGTGATTGGCCAAAAAGTTAATACCGTAGGCTTATAGTCCATGAAATTACCTATCTTTTGACCTGTGGGAGTATGGGTGTTGGAGGCTGTTGGAAAAAGATATTAAGGTTTTAAAAAAATCTATTTTTGACAGTAATTTGCAAAAGCTAAGAGAAAAATTCAAACCAATCCTGGATGTCTATGGCACATTTTGAAGTGCTTCGAAAGACCATTCGAATGCATCTAAGAGAGTTGGAATTGATGAAGTTTTACGGAAATGCGAGCAATTTTAAGATTTTTTAGGTTTTTTTTACCTCAAACTTCAAAGCCCGTTTTATCCCACTTCCCTTTGTCGTAGAGGGCTCATATTTGGCATGAGTTCATCTCATGTATAGATAAACAAACGCTGAAAGTTTCATCCAAATCGGAGCACCTCGATACGACCTGTTACACATTGGTGAAAAACTCGCTCTTAAGTTAAATGAATTCATAAAAAAATGTTATATTTATATTAATATATTTTATATTAATGTAATATTAATATATAAGTATAAGACGATAAGAATCCAACTTATTACTTAAAATAATGCACGACGTGTTTTCTAAAACAATCTTTTTAGGATTTTTTTTCGCAGTTTTTCGTTGGTTCAAAGAGCAAAAATTTATTTGAGAAGTTGCTGTGATTTTTTTTTGAAGTTTTTTGTTTAAAATTCTTTTCTTTATTGGAAACTTTTGAATAACTGTTCAGGAAACTTGTCAAATGATTTGTATTATGTGTCAATTACTCATCAAAATGTGAAAAATAAGACAAGAAACAACCTTTGTAGTAAGTGGCAAATCGCTAAACATTATGAACATCTAGTTTTAACTGAGTTGTTTAATTTGTGGGATTTGTATAGAAATGCAAATCATAAAATTTTAGCAAAACATTATTTTAACAAGAATACATTTTTTTGTGTACAAATATCACCGGTGTGCTCTGATTTTGCAAATAAAACCAAAAATATAGTAAATTTGAGGTTTTTATGAGTATTGCTTGATTTGTTAAAATTATGTTTTAATACGGTTTTATGATTATAATTTCTGAATAAATCCCGCATATTCAAAAACTCAGTTAAAATTCAATTTTCAAAATTGTTTCTTGTTTTGTTTTATACATTTTAATGAGTAACTGACGCATAAGACACATCATTGGACAAGTTTCCTGAACTGTTAATAGAAAAGTCGTTATCTTCATCATGTTCACTGTGTTTATATATTTTTCAAAATGCTTTTCAAAAAGAGAATGATACAGGCAAAGTGCCATTCTCATCTACCTGCAGCTTTGGCAACTCTAATTGATTGTCCAGATAGAGCTTTTTCCATTCTGAGCTCATGTTCCAAGCTTTTTGAAACTGCCACTTGACCATCCAACTCGAAGGTATTCCTTCATATCATACCATTAGGAAACTCACTCAAATGACCCGATCACTTGCTCCGTCCGAAAACTCGTGTCTTGCTACTCGAGGCCACAATCACTATCGAGGGCGCGAATCTCGCGACACCCGCGCGACCAAAATGGTGGTCTTCAACCGTCCTCGACGGAAACCACCCTCTCCTTTCCCGGGGGGAACGCCGCGCGCCGCCGTTTCGCGTGTGCGTCGTCCTGCATTATTATTATTCAAATGTAAATTCAATTTTCCATTTCAACGCCAGTCAGCGCTCAAAAGCGGGAGGGTAGCGCACACGAGAAACGCCCCGTTGACGGGGGTGTCCCCGAAAAGCGGGCGCCCCTTTTGTCATTCTTTCGTCCGCTTTCCCGGCTGCTTCCGGTGGCGCGGGATTTCGACGGGGATTTCCGACGCGAGGTCGACGTCGGAGACTAAAAGCATGCGATTGTTGCTAGATATTGGGCGCATTGTTCCATTTTCTCCTGATGGTAAAAGGGGGAAATGTCACCCAGTGCAGCCGTCGCCGCGCGTGTACGCACTGTGTTATTAGAGGGAGAGCGATTTCCGATCCTCCTCCCAGCATAACAGTATTTTTGGGTTGAAATCGGCAGCATATGCTAGAGGTGTGACCCGCCTGCCGGCTTTGATCGGAGGGTATTTTGCGGATTAGACGCTGCAGGGGTCCCTCGCAAAGAGGCCAGCGGCGAAATTCGTAACTGAACATTATCAGCTGGGGTTCTACAAAGTTCTGCAGTCTGATATCTGAAAAAGAAATAACCTCACATCAGATAACCAAACCGTTGACAGAAGCTGCGTCCAAGCCCTTGTTACCTGTTATCTCTCGCTCGGCAGCTCACATCACATCCTCCGTACAAACTCCACTGCCATGGACGCTCAAAGGTCGCGCTACGGGACCCTGAAACCGCCACCGTTGACCATATTTATGATCTTGGTCAGGCAGCCCTACACGCGGCCCTCCTCAAGGGTAATTATATTCACCTAATGATAACGATGCCGTTGATGCTGCTGACAACGACGGTGACGCACTTTGTTGCAGACCTTATTTCAGAGGTCTCCGCGCGCTACACGCCCAAGCCGTCATACTTGAGCTAGACTTGGGCTTCGGCGCAACCCGCTCGATGAAAGTTTACAGATAAAATCTTACACACACACAGTAGCTACCGTGAAGCACGAGAGTAGCCAAGTACAGAAGCGCAGAGAAGAAAAAAAAATCACCAACTCCGGGGCCCCGATTGTCTTAATGAATAAAATGCATAAACGCAGCATATTTAATCAAAAATGTTAATTTATGTGCAACATACAGCCACTTTTTTCCAGTGCTGGTGGTGCGTGGCGTTGCTACCGGTTCGCAGCTTTTCGCATGCGGCACACAAAGTCTCGGTGTACAGCACCCTCTGCGCAGCAGCAACAACATGAGTAACGCATAATCTTGGAGTACCCCCTTGGGTCCTCCTCCCCGCCGGTGTCCAGTTCTCCACCCCCGCGCCGACGACTGGAAGCTGTCGGACAGCCGAACGCGTGATGTTTTGGTTTTTTTTTGCAGAACATCGCGCGCGTCACTCGTTTGGAGACAACGCTGAAGAGTGTCTTCTCCGTACTCATGATGGGATCAACGCGTGGGGTTTGTAGTGTGAGCGCGTTACGTTGCTGATGTGTTGGTTTGTTTTTGCGTTTTTGTTAACGTTTGAGATTTGGCGTGACGTGTTCAATGCTCGGATGAACCACTGCGAATAAATTAAGTTCTTTTTGCGCTCGTCGATGTTGATCCCGTGGAGAGCAAGGTGATGTGAACTTGGTCGTTAGTCATGTAAATAAATTCGTGTTTTTGTACAGGAAGAGAAGAACGCTGAATTCTTTCACAAGTTTTGCAGGACTTTTGACATCGACATGTCATAAAACGACGCTCTGACAACGAAGGAGTTGTTCCCTGTTTAAGTAATTGAAATTGAGGCAGTGAAATCAGCTATATTTTTTACACCTTCAACTCCAACTTAGACTTCTTAACCCAACAAAGCCCTACAAAGTTATTGAAAGCGCTGATGTGTTGATCAAGAGGTACTAAGCACTCTCAGAGATAAGTCAAAAGGAAAACTGATTCTCAATGCCTTTACTTGCAATCCTGCTCCAGTTCTGCCGGACGTAATCTCTCAATCTGAAACTGATACCAATCTACCCAACAGCTGATCCAAGTTCTAGGCAGCTCCCACCGCCACCCACTCCAGTGCATAAAATTCAAATAAATCAAACATAAATTATACGGTATTAACACCTCATTAGTTATTAAATTTAGCATGAAGAATTTGTACAAAAACAAGCCTAATGGCCGATCCCACCATAAATTGCGGCATCACTACTAGGCTCCGGACAGCTGTGGGGATCGTAGACGAGTGAGTGCCCAGATTCTGTGAGCAAGCCCACAATGGCCCACGGACAGCGATAATAAACAGAACCAACAAAACGCTTCTTCGCACAACATCCACCATCAGAGCGGGAGGAGGAGGTGGGCAAGACTCATCTGTTCCAGACTAATGATAGACCTCGGAGTCGTCGGCAGCGCAACAATAACTAGCTCAATACGGACGGTGTCCAGCGTATTCTCCCAGGGTACTCCGGGGCCCCATTCCGTTGGACAAATATGTTTTTCCTTGGGTTTGTTTTAGCTTCTGCAGCTGGTGCTGCCGACTGTGCTGGGTGGACTCGCGAAAGGGCCAGTAAATAAGCAATGAAGTATTGTGCAAGTTCCGAAAAAGCTGCGAAGCAATAGAACGCGCCGGTCACGAAACGTTCGAGGAAGTCGCAAGAATCTCCTCATTTTTGCGCCACCGAGGGCAATTAATTAGCGATATTCTAGATTGACTAGCGTAGCCAATGTGTCGGTTTTGCCGTGGCTGTTGAGTTCTTTTTTTTCGACTAGGAAATGTCAGACTCGAACGTGAATGAGTGACGGACGGACGGACTAACTGGCTCTGAGGTTGACCGGCTACGGCGGCGTGTGCCGCGGCCGAACGATGAATGGGCCGTGTGAGGTGAAGAGGAACAAGTGCAACTCCGCCGCGAAGAAGGCTTCAAGACGACACGGCGTGCATGCGAAAATGAGTTATGGCTCGGCGGTCGTAAGGTCGCGGCGGTTTGGTTGGTTCAGCAGGACACTCGTTTCTGACGTGATTAAGAACGGAACATTTGTTTCAAAATTTTATCTTTTTAGTCAGATTTTGAGTCAATAAAGATCTTTTAGATGGTAAACCCAAAATTGATTGCTTCAGTTTTGTCAAGGTATGATAGATTTGGGCTCCCTGAACCGGCTACAATCGACAGATCTGATTTTCGGCCTACAAATAAAATTGTTAATAGCTTCACCAGACATCACAGAATGAATGAAGATAGAGCAATGCAATGCAAGAGCATGCAAGATCACAAAACCGTCCAACACCAAACGAAACCTATTTGAGGATAACGTTGAAAGAGTCTTTATCTTTAAAGAAGCATCGAAATTTGTCGTCCTCCAAATCCAAATAAACGTCAATCTCGACCTTCTCAAGAATGAATTGTTGATGAAAAGTTGAAATGTTGTCGCTTCTGATCAAATTTATTACTTTTGATACAAATTATTATTATTTCCATTAAAATAATGTGGTAATAAAAGATTCATGAGGACTTCTTCAAACAAAATTATATGGTTAACCTGGAAATTGTTTCATTCTACATCCAATTCCATTCCCCGTAAAACCGCGTAACAAACTTCCCAAACCACAAACCACCTTCACCGACCGATTGCATCATTTGACCTGATTGACACGCAAACGGATTCCCTATCAATCAATAACGCACCGCACTCACAGCACCAGGGAGTTCCAGCCTTCCGCCAAGTCAACTGCAGCAGGTGGCTTTCACACGGTTCTCCACAACTGCCTCCCCCGGTAGGCTCCACCGTGTATGATATTTATGTTTCATTTCTAAGAAATTCACTTTAAAGATTCGCGCCAGGCTCTACAAACTGGGTCAGCTCCGAGCTAGGACACAACGCTGTGTTTGATCGATAGCGGCCACACGCACCCCGATAGTGTCTGCTCGAGCTACAATGTTGCATGACTTGAAGAGTTCCCCCCGTCGATTAATAGCTTGACCCCACCACGAGATGCACTTGTCTAATTTGCTGATTTTTTTTTTCGTTGCAGATTTCCTCTCGGACAAAATCGAGGACACCGGCCTGCGGGTGAACGGCAAGGGCAAGAAAATGCGCAAACCCCGCACCATCTACAGTTCCCTGCAGCTGCAGCAGCTCAACCGAAGATTTCAACGAACGCAGTACCTCGCGCTCCCGGAGCGGGCGGAACTGGCGGCCAGCCTCGGGCTGACGCAAACGCAAGTAAGTGTGCCCTCAATCCTACAGTTTTGGAAGTGTTCCGGGAAATCATGGGCGTGTGACAGCCAGGCCGGATATTGGACCGGCCACGGTCCTGACAAGTGCGAGGGGTTCGTCGCTTGTGTCTACCTTTTTTCGGGGGTTGCGCCAAATTTGGCCTTTATTGAATTTATTATGGCAAATCAAAATCGACATAATACGGCTAATTTGTTTTGACTGCCACCGGGGGACGCTCGCCGCCCGGAGTGAAGATCCCGTAGGGTGACGACCGAAACTCCACGACCAACATTGGTTCGAAAGTTTTTCCTCCGGGGGCATTTTCCTCGATTAGCTTTTTGAAACCCTGCTGCCGCCTGCAGGGCTGTGTGTGGCTCTCTTGCCTATATCACTCAATCAATGTCGTCCTGGCGTCGGCGGTGGCGTGACGGTTGGGGGTCGTCGGTTTCTCCAGTGCTGGCTGGTGGTGCCAGCCTGCCAGTCAGTGTTTGTGTGGTAAACAACTGTTTTTCCCCCGGTCCGGGGGTTTCCACTCGAGGCTTTTCCCGGCATGGAAAACAGACAAAAAACTTGACTTTTATATGAATTTAACATGACATTGGATGGCTGGCGGAGCCGAAAGGGGAAGGTGTGGTTCCGCAGGGACGAAGGCCTTGGTTTGGTATTGTGTGGAAGTTCCTCTGCTAAATAGCACCATTTTTTGGGCTTTCGAGGGGTCATATCGTTCGGGTAGGGGTGGGCTAACCAAATTCATGCTAATGACAATTGAATTAGCCAAATTTTGGAGGGGTAGTACGAAGAGTTGGGTATTGTTTGGAGGGTTGGATGATTGTCGGAATTGTTTGATGGTTTCGATTCTGCTAAATTGAATTATTTCTATTGTTGTTGGTTGTGGCTACTAAGAGTTTAAATTGAAGTCATGATTCCTGTAGTAGACTCTATTAATCTATCAACTATGGAGTCAATAGTTCTAATACAAGGTCTTCAGATCCAAAATAGTTGTATTATTGAGATCAAGCTGATAAGCTGACCCAACCGGAATACACCAAGTAGGACAAGCCGTGCTCATTTGTAGCCCTCTCCAGTTAACAAAGTTATCCGCATCGAACTCACCCAGCTTCGGCTATCACATCAAACAGCTATTCAACACACACAATCAACCCGGAGCCGAACCGGCTCCAGCTGTCCGAAGCTGTCAGTTTTCATCGGCGCGCGTCGTCATCTTGGCCGTCGTCCACAAGCAAAGCAAATTGAATTAACGAAACTCCCGCCCACCGTCAATAAATTCAAATTAAAAACAAAAGAGGAAACGAGGAAACCCAGCGCCGATATGGCCGCGATAGTCCCGGGCAACACGTTCGGGGGAGAGATTCGAAATTTGAATAACCATCAACCGCGCGTTCATCTTCACGGATTCAAGAATTCAATTGATTTCGACTGTCCGCGAGGGTACGCCCCCGTTCGTCACATCCCGCAAGTCTCGCCCGACGTCGTAAAACATTAATCCGATGATAAATGTACTGTTGTGGCAGTGCACCCTCGAGTTATTTACGAGCTGCGCTTAATCTGCTCGAATCTCACCAGACACTGTGGTAGACCCTCCAGGTGTGGGTGGGGGTCTTAATGTTTGTTTTTACTCGCCACGTCCTTACACCCCCTACTCTCTGCTGTGTGCCGTATAGGTTTGATTTCGACGCAACAGAGCCACTTAATTCAATTTAACCCAATAAAGGCGAGATACAATGTTCAGCGCCCGCTCGCGCGCTCGCCATTGCTAACAAATGAGACTGATCATTGTCTCTCGCTCGCCGTGGACAGAACGTGGGGTTAAATTAATTTAAATTAATGATCGATACCCCACAACTGAGCGCTACTGCGCTACCAGCAGCCTCCGCCAATCGCCTTCAAGCCAGCTCGGAATGACACAAGTTTTATTTATCTCCGCTACTGCCATCTTTCCCGCGGGCCCCAGCCATATTCGTTGAACGACTTTGGCGTTTTAGCGTGAGAAAAGCCCATTCATTTCGAGCCCGGCGGGGGGCGCTACCAACACAGGCTACTTCTGTGAATCAAGATCTCCAGAACGGTGGAAAGTGGTTGTGGCCAGCTCGGAAAAAGTGGGTGAAATGTGCTGCAGCAGGTCGGAGAAAGGGCGTTTTCCGCGGGCGTAACTGTTTGCATTAGGATTAGGAAGTAACAGCAGTGAGGAACTGCGGTGTATTAGCATTGTTGATGGGCCCGCTGCATAATCGTCCGCGTTACAACGGCAGCCCCGTTTGATTCAATTCAGCGTAATGGTGGTCGTAACGGTGGTGTGATGTAGTTTGGGTTTGATGTTGGGAAGACTGTATAAATCGCTTTGGAACATGAAAGTGTTGAATCGAAGTGGATCATTGCAGCTATCAAAAGTAATACCAGTAATATTCAAAATAAAATTGAACCTTATATTTCAAGAAGATATACGGCCAAGCAAAGAAAAACTTCAGAATGCGGTCAAAACTACAAAATTATAGAAAATTGATTGTTTCTTGTGAAAGTTGGGTTAGCATAGTTCACATGAAGTTGTAGCGTACATGATTTCTTTGAACAAGGCTACCGTTGACCTTGTTGACCTCCGGGTCTTCAAAGCTATCATCAAACATCTTTCAGACTGTACACTGTCAAGATTTACGTGGATACAACCCATTGTTACGCTCTTCGATATCACCAAACCCAAAACCTCGAACCAAATTTGACCGCCAAAAACGGATCCCGCCTGTCCGTCATCGACTGCTTCCAAATCTGGTCCGAATTGGCTACTGGCTGCTTTCGAAACATGATCCAAATCTATCGACACCGAGCTACCATCCAAGCCCGCACGGTGCATGATTAATGTTTTCAAGACAAATAAAAATGAATAATTGTGCTACCTCGGAAACTACTGTCCTGTTTAAGGTCTCTAGCTGCTGACCCCATCGATTCATCACCGACCTCCAAACGGGGGTCCCGGGATCGGTGTGAGGTTAGGTTCGATCCCGTTTTGGTGCCCCCAGCAGCAGCAGGGGACTACTCTTCGGGGGATAAGTTACAGTATCCATCAGTCTGTAAGAACATTAAAGGAGGGTGAGCTGATCTCATGCTTCGAACCTCCACACTACGTACACAAGCTCCGTGGAAGTGGAGGTACGAAGCCGAACAGCAGCATAGCTCTATAATTGAAGCAATTATATTCGATGATAAATTGATTTCTCGGCAACAACAGACTCGGGTTGGGGCCGGGCTCCGTCGATTTGTTCTTCGAGGCGCGCGCTTCGGTAGCAAAAGTGACAGCCTCGGCGAGCGCTAACAATAGGCTGTTGGGGCGAATATTGGTGACGTCACCGTGACTTGGCGATGAATGGATCTCTGACCACCATGTCATTGTGGTGAACTAGGTGCGATTGACAGCTGCTTTAAAGGATCTACAATTTGAACACTGCTTACCGTAGGGTGTGTTACGGATACAGCTTTCATCGAGTGCTCGAGCTTAAATTTCGTACCACCTGGAGTCGCGCACTTTCACCGACGCCAACTCAACGAGCGATTAATTGGATCACCGAGCAGGGAATACAAATGATTCGCGCCCCAACAATTGACAGGTACGCCGCTCATTACACGGAGTTTAAGTCACTTCATTTCGCGCGCCCCAAAACGCGCCGTCGACCAATCATCCAGAAGGCCCGGTTAATTGGGCCGATAATAGCGGCTGGCAATTAATTTCACTACCTCCAGGTAATAGCAGTGCATTTATCATCATCCACTTTGAAGTCGTTGCTGTCGTCGCAGGTTCACCGCGACGTATTGTCACTCGACAATTACCCCAAAAGTGTGTAGTAGTACGACGACGACGTGGTCTTGCATCTTTCCAGCGGTTCTGGGGTGATGTCGAGCTCACCGACACCCTCGGCGCAAATTGAATTATAATTTTCGCCAAGCAGTACACAAACCATAACTAGTCAGTCTATTATTCAACAAATTGATGACTATATGGGTGTAAAGGTGGGGGCTAACCTCACCTACTAGGCTAGCACTACCGAGCTACTAGTAGCACAGACATTAGGCGATAATTTACCACCCAAAGACCACTGGAAACCACAACACACTCCTGGCCTGGCCGCACATCCATCATCGATGAGGAACCACCGCGCGGAGTCTCCGAAGTGTTGCCAGTCCGCGCAAATTGTGCTGCGGTTCGGTAGTAATTGGGTAATTGTAATAATCATAATTTGAGAGTAATTTTTGTTTACCAATCTTGCGAGCGACGGCGACGCTGTTGACACATGGTGGAGCAGGGCGTGGGCCACGTGGCCGTCGTGAGACGTTGGTCCTGAGTTCGAAGGGTTGTTATGGTTGGTGAAAGTGTTGCCCTAATTGTGTAATTTTTAGACCCAAAGCAGTGCAGTACCCTATTGAGAGAAAGACGATCTAGCGCATCATTCGCATTTTTGCAGATTCACGTTAAAAAAGTTGAAATCAACATCGGAAATTGATCCCAAGACCTGTGGATCTCCAGTGTCGTGCCTTTACAGTTTCGGCCACCACAGCTCATTGCATGCTTCTCAGTTATGTGAAAAGTATTTAATAGTTATACATATAAATTCTTACCCACAAAAAGTTATAAATCTATCCAGTTATTATACTAAACTCAGCCAGACCCCTCGAAACCATCCCTCCAACTCGGCATGACTCCAGGATCAAAAGATCTGCGGCCGCCTTTGCGCGGACTTTATCAGGAAATGCCCCGCTGGGAGACGGTCCATTAAGAACACCCCCGGCACTAATCACAATCAACGCGGCCACTTTCTTCGGAGGCAGTTTGTTTTAACCTGTTTCTCCAAATCCCCCCACCAGCTTTTCCAACTTTGCATTACCAAATCTAGGCGAGAGCAAAAGAAGAAAAAAAATCACTCAGCGTGATTGATTTTCTCACCTTTCGTGGAGTGCAACCACGTGGAGTTCGGGGGCAATTAAATCTGGTTTCACCCTAACGCAAGCCTCCCCGGTTTTCCCCCTCCCTCCATTTTGGGGTGGGATCATCCGAAACATCATTAAACCCTGAGCTCGCGCTGCGCACGATCATTAAACAGAAGTTACAATCATCGTCCTCGCGTCAAGATCAGACGCGGGGAAGGGGGTCTCAACCACAAAACCAACAACGTCAAACCGGCGGCCAAACACATGGGAAAGACACGGCCTGGAGGTAGTCTTCCTCCCCGATGAAGTTCCTCCGACCTCCGAAGAAAAGATTTTAATAATAGCAACAAAAATATAATTATTATTGACAGTCGATTATAAATTCAATATTTTTATTCAAAGTCAGTGCTTCTTCCTGCCAATCTCGACGGGGTTCGTCCGTACCTTTCGAGCTGGGATTGCGTGCAGCTGGTGGGAGTTGGAGGGTCGAGTAGTACAAAAACCACAAGCAGCAGCAATCAAAAAAGAACATCAAGAAGAGGTAGAACCTCCCAGTGCCGAGTCTCCCCCCGCGATGTGGCGTGGCCCGGGACACAAGAACCACCAGTCACGGAAACGGGGGGAGTTGTCAAAAGAAGCGAAAGACAACCTGAGAGCATGTACGCTGCTGCCGAGCTGAATTAAACCAACGCGGAGTAGAAGAAGAAGAACAGGTTGAAGAAGTGTACCCGGAGAATGGAGTAACAACACACAAAAAAGCAGTGTATAAAGTGAAAAAATAAAGTAATAAACAGTTGCTGTGTCATTCGAGAGGCTCTCTATGGCCGGTCTCCGGTGGCTATACGAAGTTACGACGTCCAGCGTCGATGTACATAGCGCAAAGAAGGAGGAAGAAGACTCACGGCAACTTGGCGCGTACAAGGGAACATGAAGCTTCTTATTTGATATGATTGGGAATCGAGTGTGGGGAGTCAAAGTTGGGCGGGATGACGAAAGAAAGAAGAAGAACTTGGCTTGTGTAGAGTAACAAGTTTTTAGCTGCAGGGATCACGTGGGACGTAGGTCGTTCTAGTTGCTCTTTTGGGAAGCTTCTGTACGCAGACTACCCAGAAGAGAGGGATGTTATACAGAAGGGTGGTCCTTGAACACAAGTCATTACTTGCTTATCTATGGAACTTGTGGCATGTATCCGAAAATTGTTCAGCGTGTATCTTACAAGATATTTAAACTGATAAAAACAGGACAACCCTAATTCTACTCAAAGTTCAGCAGATCCCCATCTTAGTGGACGAAAACAATGTCCGAGTCTGGACAACTTTAAATTATAGCCACGGATAATTCCAATCATTCAGCCGTGCTCCAGCTCCAAACTTCATTCATGAAGAAAGCCTTACTCACGGTCCATCGGATTCGAAGACGTGTTGATGAAATTTCTTCTTTCAAGACTGTGCTGATCTCGAAGACGCAACCGATTTGTGCCAAGTCAACCCGGTAGCGCGGACTTATCTTCCATTAATGATTTTAGCCTAACTCCCCCTCCCTTCGAAAAGCCTTTTACGCAGCTCACTGCCTTCCCCACAGCAGCTATTGGAGACCAGATTGAGTCAGAGCACCCCCCAACCCCCGGTCGACTGGTTTATATATTTATTAATGCCCTATTGAACGGCAGGGCAGCTTCGGCAGCGTCCCGGCGCAACATTAACACTGGAACTAATGACCATGAAAAATGGACAAAAGCACATGGGCCGAACCCAATGAGCTGCTGCGGGCGGTTCGGTCGGTCAGTTTTAAAGTCCAGTAGTCGCGTTACGTCGCCCGCCAACTCCGAGAGGGGTTCTTCAATTTCAGAGGATCAAATGTGTGCAGTAATTGGATTGCCAAACCGGGGTACTCTTAATTACGATTTAACCCTAAACCAATTAGCGAGTGCAGGGATTTAGTCCTGTCGGATTGCGGGAAATGAGTTGGCTGGAGGGGCGAGAATTTGCAACGAGGATGACACTTGATGCCTTAAATTAGAACGGAATCGTTCTGGACTGGAATTGGAGCAGCGTTCTGATACTAGATTCCCGGGCAACAAGTAATAAGTCATTCCCGTCATTCCGATTTATTTCAGGCCTTTTAACCAGGGTTGCCAGATAAATCTGGGAATGGCAGATAGTTTTGAACAACTTTTTGATTAAAATAAATGATTTTCATATCCGGGACCGTGGTGTAGGGGTAAGCGTGGTTGCCTCTCACCCAGTCGGCTTGGGTTCAATCCCAGACGGTCCCGGTTAAAGTGCCTAAAAGTGGGGACACGAGAATCTGAGATCCCAGCGAATTTCTGTCAAAAATTGAGCACCTCCAAGATCTTACACACAAGGTGATTACAATCTCCACTTCGTCCATAAGATTAGTCAAAAAAATGCGCTCCTTTCATTTAAACTCTTGGTAAAATTTGAGTGACCAACTATGAGTGGCATTGCATTTTGAGTGTCTTGTCTCCACTTTCTATAAGGCACTTTAGATTAAATAGCCTATATGGAGAGGAGAAATGTTACTCTCGAGGTTCCAATCGAGCGAAAGCCCATGTAAGAACAAGGTTGGAGTCACCTTGACATATTTTTGAGCCAAAAACAAGACATATTTTTGAGCCAAAAACAAGCATCATAAATAAAATTGAACTATTGTTTTTAATAATTTTTATTATAACCAAGAGTTTCATAAAACTTGGAAAGTTTGAAATCGTGTTTTTTTTTGCTCAAAAATATTTTAAGGTGATTCCAACCTTGTTCTTGCAAGGGCTTATCACTCGATTGGAACCCAGAGTTGACAGCTCGATTGGGCCTCCTATTTCAGATGATTTAATTACCAGGGAGTGGGTGAGTTTTGAGTTTTTTTTTAACCCTTGTTAATGAAAATCATTTAAAAAAATCAAATTATTCGCTCTACAGCATTGCCTTGGCGTTCTCGATTGCGAGATTCCTACTCGAAACTAAGTGTCCGAAGGCTTGATTGTTGAGGCAATTGCAAACCTCTTTTTACACCTTAGCTTCCATCCACCCCGGGATTCGAACTGACGACCTTTGGATTGTGAGTTTAACTGCCTACCAACGACTCCACCGAGACAGGACCCAGGAAGACGACTCCTACACCTGGACTGAGCTATCGACCTAACCCTTTAGGTTAGACCGGGGCCAACATTTACTTCCCCATCCGACGGAAGGCGTGGTTAGACAAATCTCGTCTCGAAAAATGGGGGACTAAAGTGCCTTATAGAAAGTGGAGACAAGGCACTCAAAATGCAATGCCACTCATAGTTGGTCACTCAAATTTTACCAAGAGTTCAAATGGAAGGTGCGCATTTTTTTGACTAATCTTATGGACGAATTGGAGATTGTAAGCACCTTGTGTGTAAGATCTTGGAGGAGCTCATTTTTTTTGACAGAAATTCGCTGGGTTCTCAGATTCTCGTGTCCCCACTTTTTATTAGGCACTTTAATCTTGATTGCTGGATAAAAGTTGTGCAAAAAATGCTTGAAAAAATGTCATAGAAAATGTAATAGTGATGAGACCGGTTCAATGCCCATTGTTGGTTGGTGATGATATCTGGTAATGGTTCAAAGAGCACGCGCATTTAGAGTAGTCAGCAAAAGGTACAGCTTACAACGGAAAGGATTCGAGTGTGAATCTCAACGTGAGCAACTTTGTAAGACTTTTGGAAGTCACATTCTTGAATAAATTTGTTTTTGAAAGCACATTCTTGATTTGAGGTAGAACCCATCAAACGCTTCCCGCCGATTCCTCGGTCGTAAAGGGACACCAGGTTCAAACCCCTCGGAATGGGTGCCCGAGGGCGCACGCTTGCACTCCCGAAAGGATAATGAAAACAAATTAGTAAATTTTTACTGACCACCTGCCTTCCGGGACGGCCTCGGCCATCAAACTGGCCAATATAATCCTTTTTTTACTGCTGCTGTCCGCTCGTCAACGCTCGGCTCGGATGACGAGGAATGTGACGCTGACCGTATGTTTCACCTTTCCCGGAGGAAGAAGCGAACAGAGACAGCGGCACAAATGAAAATAAGCAACATGATGGCACAAATGTTTCAATTATATGAAGAGAGCGAGGCAAAAAAAAAGTACGACGGACCAACTTCAAGAAATGTATCAAAAACGAAACTAGAAGCGCTGTGGCGAAGCAAAAAAAATAAAATTTAATTACCAGAAAAGTGTTAATCATTACAGTTATTGTTTCCAGCGGCGTCAGCCGCGACTTCGGTAGCTCCGACAGATATAATCGGTAGTAAAATTAAATTAACGCGCGGAATTGTAATTAATATATTATATCGAATTCGAGGGGACAACGGGGATCGATCGGATCAATCGAAAAGTGTGCCCCGCGAACGAGTTCAGGGCAAAGGGTTCCTCCTCCGAAAGCACATTTAAATTCATGCATTCCACGGCAATAACCGTATCAAGTCCGGGCCCGGCGTACAATTGAGTTGTATTAAATTTAATTAGTTTTGTTATGATTTATGGTCGTTCATCAAAGGCAGTTTAGTTTATGGGTTTCCCTTCTTCGAGGGTCGTCGTCGCCGCTAGGCGCAGCGTCCGATGTGTTCTAAATCGACCGAATCTCTGCGCGTTGACGGTGGCAACGGCGGCGGCTATTTTAATTGCGAAACCGGAAGTGGTGACATCTTTTTCAATTCTGTGGGCTACTCACAACGGTACACGGCTCGTACATACTGGTCGATGCGGTTATTGTCGTTGCCGTTATGGTTATAATTGAAGGGCCCTTTCATGTGGTTGTCGCAGCGGGCATTGTTCCGCATGGACCAGCTGGTGAGTCTTTGCTTGTGAAAATATGGCTCAATTGGAGGCAATCGACGAAAAAACAATAACAGAACAACTAGTTTGCTGTGCAGTGTGCCTATTGTCGAGCCCTGGTTACAGGCTATTGACATTTTTCTGATGTGCTGTGCTTTTTGTCGAACCTTGGAGGGATACATTTCTCAGCCTAAGTGCGATGGTCAGTAAACATTTGGAGCTACTTAAGCTAGGAATTCTCAACGACGAAAGCGTCTCATCAAACACGGCGTCTCGCGTCTTGTGAACATCTTCAAAGAATTTAAATCTCTCAACTAAATTTAAAGATTTTCGGAAAGTATCATAAAAATATCGTTTACTCTTTGATAGTCTTTTGAGAGTCAGAAGAGATTTTCATGTTTGTCCATATCTCATTTTAGTTGATAAATAATTTAATTTTTAGATGATTCCGTAGAAGACATGTTTCCAGCACCCACTTTATCAAGTTTGAAAAATGTGCCTTTAATGCACCTCTTTTGACACCTCATCGCAACCTGTCACGGAACGGAGCCCCGGTTACACCTCAAACTTCAAGCAAAACGAAACGTGCATCTTTTAACACTGCATAAGCGCTCCCAAGTGTTCCATAACTCATCCTCTATGGCCCCCGAGCACGCACCTCCCCGATAAGACCCTGGGGAGGACTCATCCGTGGCGGTTCACACTTGCCCGGTTCGACCTACAAGCACAATGGGTGACAGCGTCAGGTTTTGACGTGTTGTCAGGGGGGTCGGATGTTTTGTCAACCAAAAAGTACAATTCGTAATTACCACGCGTTCGCTCATATCGCACCTGAAGCGCTGGCAATGAAAACACGTATTATATTTTCGGCAGGAAACCCCAATTACAACCATGTGTGAAGCCCGAAACTCACTGATTTGGTTCGGCGAGACACGAAATTATGAGCAATTATAGTTTCACGGCGCGAAGCGTTTTTCGTTTTTTTGTTTACCTCTCTTTGAATGACTTTTGATGCCAGAGATCGGCGAGGAAAAGCAAATAGTTTTGTTTATTCGGTTGATAATTTTGAATAATAGCTACCATATCTAGGGAGCACCATCGTGAGAGTTGCACACAATGTGCCTCTTTAGGTTTAGTTTGGGAAAATTTGTCACTTTTCGTCGATTTCCCTTCGGCACCAAGAAGAATAATGCCACATTGTACAGTTTTAAAGCCATTTTTCTCGTAAAAGTCCGGGAAAAGCCCGGAAAACTCTCTCACACGCAAATGTGTGTGCGCGCGCGTTCGGGAGACAAAGCGGAGACACAATCCAATTGATGTCAAAAGTATTACGTTATCGGATCGAGCCCGCGGGCCACCTTTCGATCAATAATTTATCGCTCCCCCTAGTTTGTGGCTGATGAGCCAACTATGACGACATGCAGCAACTACAATTGTTCTCCCCTCCCAACCCCGCAACCAAACTCACACACAATACACACAGTTCACGTGTCATTTTTTATTGAACTTTCTTCTTTTTTCTGTACGCGCGGACGATGAATTATGAATGGCCGGAAAAGTGACCCGATTTTTCCGAGGGGGCGCCCTAATGGTGAATGGTGGTCTATTGAAAGTACATTGTTGTATCGCGGGGATGATCCATAAATGACGCAAGCCGAGTTTTCAATCGTTTTGTTCACACGCGTGAATATGCTCGCTGTGAAAAGTAACGAAATGGTTCGGGAGGGTGACAATTGAAGAAAAGCGCTAATTTGATGGAATTGTTCAGTGTGAGGTACGATGCACGTGGTGACAATCAAATGGTACAACATTCAATGGGCATTGTTCTCTTCATGTGCGAGTTTTGAACTAATCCTTCATTTGGGATAACAAATGAACCTTTCGTCAGCGTCGTTTCACTCAGAAATAAAACAAATCATCGTGTGATGTTTCACACTTTAACATCAGAAGTTTTCACTTATGATCAGCGATTACATTATTTCTTTCATTTTCTCTTCACTTGAGAATTTTTCTTCTGACGTTTCACAAGAGAGATCGAAAACGAATTATCTTCCGGAAATATCAAAAGAGAGCAGCGATCATTAAGAGAAAATATCGGAAGTGAACATGGCTCTCCTCTCTCACGCACGAAAGATCGGTAAAAGGAATCTTAAAAAATCACAATCTTGATAATTCGGCGGAGCATCTATTTCAATACACTTACAGATGTAAAGTCACACGTCGCAAAATAACCTGTCACTTTTTGTAGTAGCAACGTGTGTAAACAAAGCGAAATAATTAATCTTAAGCGGTGTTAACATGGAAATTCATCAAAAATCTTCATTTTCTTTTCTTCAAGAAGTTGAGTGATTATTAGGGTGGGTACGTTTTTCAAAAAGTTCTCGAATCAAGTTTTAGTATGGTTCCCCTTGTAGGGCATGCCTATAGGGACTTTCATGCCAAATATCAGCTCATTTGGTTGTAAACTGGCTGCGCGCATCAGGGTTAAAGTTTACATGGGAAGTACTATGGGAAATTGGAACTTTTTGTTCAAGTGCTTCTACAGTTCTAGGAAAATAACGCGCCAACTTCTGGTATGGTCAGGCCTATGGGGAATGGTCTGGAGAACACTTTTCCCGAAGAGAGCATATGGATTCGTTGTCCCTAGACTTGGCGCATCGGCAAACAATCCGATGTCTCCGGAATCAACGGTTTTCCCTGAAAAAGCATCAAATTTTCCTTAGCATGCTATGAAAGTTTGATGATCACCGCGATGCCATATATCAGACAGCTACCACGTGGGTGAGAAACGGCTGGAATATTCAATTGCAAACCTTCATTTAACTAGAAAATGATCATTTCGAGCAATACTTTTATTATTTAGTCGAATTCAGAATCTTTGCATAGCAAATTTGTATTTTTTTGCAAATATTTCAACCACGTGGTAGCTGTCTGACATATGGCGTCGCGGTGTTCATCAAACTTTCATAGCATGCTAAGGAAAATTTGATGCTTTTTCAGGGAAAACCGTTGATTCCGGAGACATCGGATTGTTTGCCGATGCGCCAGGTCTAGGGACAACGAATCCATATGCTCTCTTCGGGAAAAGTGTTCTCCAGACCATTCCCCATAGGCCTGACCATACCAGAAGTTGGCGCGTTATTTTCGCAGACCTGTAGGAGCGCTTGAACAAAAAGTTCCAATTTCCCATAGTAATTCCCATGTAAACTTTAACCCTGATGCGCGCAGCCAGTTTACAACCAAATGAGCTAATATTTGGCATGAAAGTACCTATGGGCATGCCCTACAAGGGGAACCAAACTAAAACCTGATTCGAGAACTTTTTGAAAAACGTACCCACCCTAGTGATTATCTTTTGCGTGATTCGCTTTCTCTCTTTTTTTTGCGATTACTCCATCCCTGAAAGAGAGCAAAGAGCAGATTGCTCTCTCGAATTTTCCCTCAACAAGTACAAAGTGAAAATCGTTTAATGAAGATTCTTTCACCGCTTCCAGTGATACCATAAATCACCCTTGTGCTATCGAGTATTTAATTTCATGAGACATTTTCATGACTGATAGCTCGATTTTGTTATTATTTATTTGCTGAAGTTGAACTCCTTTTTTAAATCTTAAATGAAGAACTCAAAAAATAAATTTTAAACTTTCCAGAAGCCAAATCTTGGCCAGACTTTCACTACACCCTTACCAAAAATCATGATTTTATGAGTTCCAAATCCCACTTTTCATACGATTTTTTCAGTTCAACCCATATAACCATTTTTATGGTTGTAGTACCTGAACTCAAAAAATCGTATGAAAAGTGGGATTTGGAACTCAAAAAATCATGATTTTTGGTAAGGGTGTAACGAAGATCGCTTCTCCCAAAACAACTCATTCCTGATTGATCTCCACTCTCAAAACAGCTCAGACCCCCTTCCCTTCCCCCTCCACCCTACTCACGCTGATACAGCACACACACCAGAGTGAGGCGTTGTTGATAGGAACATTTTCAGCTCATTTCAAGGTTAAGACCACCCCGTCCCGTGGACCCTCACGCGAGCGTTTCCGCGAGACTCCAAGCCGAAGGTTTCGTTTTTTTCGGGAGGAGGGCACTTGCTATATTTGCCCGCTAGCCAGCTTCGCCGCCCCAAACTCCGGGAAGATTTTATTTTTCGTAGATATGTGTTTTCCAAAGAACTCCGAGGCCATAAACGAAGCTTCGTTTGCTTTTCCTCGGAGGAGGTTTTTGGTGGGTGCACGGAGAAAAATTCGCAAGATAAGTTTAAAGTTTCTTCCATTGATTCATATTTTCAACAATATCTCGCGGAAGTGAGATGAGAGGCATATTCTCTTTCGATTTTCTCTCTTAATAAATAAACAATAAATTCTCTTGTTGAAGATTCTTGCATCCATGATCGATATTGAATATTCACGATTCTTTCCGTGCAGATCTTCGAAAATGTGCGCTTTCGAGAGTCTGCCGTGCTCGCTGAATTTGGTATTTATTTTTTCACTGCCAAAAAAGACCGTCCAAAATGGGCTACACGTTGCGATGAAAGTGCCCAATTTGACACTCGGCTAGTTTGCGTCAAACCTGATCGAACCGTCATGGGAGTTGGTTCGCTGAGTACACACCATCATGGGAAGGCTTTTAATTACCGCTTGTAACAATGGGGTGTTTATTAATTTGTATTTCGTTTATCGATTAAATGCTCACTGGTTTCGCAAATTGATTAGGCCCCGTAAACCGGTCCGTCCGGGGCTGTGGACTGTTTGCGAGGTGTTTACAAATTGAGTGATATGCGATTCTTCGGGAGTGTTGATTACATGTTTGTACCATGCGCTGAACGTCGCTGTTGCACGCGAGTGTTTTCACAACCGCTGTTGGTAGCGGCGTGGTGCCCTCGAAATTGACAGTGTAACGCGTCACCTCACCCCGGGTCGGCCGCGATAAGATCCCTCAGCCATTTCCCGGGCCCAGGTTGGGCGCGCTGACTTCCTTGCCAACCTCTTCGATTTTTATAAGTAAAAATAATCATAAAATAATAATAAAAAATCGGGAAATAAAAAAACGCGAGCAGGCCCCCTTTATGCATACACACATGCGGTATACGAAAGCGTCCACGCCCTTGGCTGTGCTTGAATTGTTCTGCAACTGTTTATACGCGGGCCGTTTCGGGTCTTGAGCCGCCGTTGCCCGAGCCCCGAGGGATAGATGCGTCTTCTAACGCACACCGTCGTCGTCGGGTAGACGTCCCCTTTCGCCGGGGTCTAGACTCAAGGCGAGTGGAATGTTTAAGGTTGGAAGAAATTAGAGAAACTCCACACTACTCTACTCTTCACACAGAAGTTGCTCACAGTTTCTTGGCAAGATCAAACCCAACGCCAACCTTCCCCTACAGTACCTTGGTCCAACCCGACCTGGTCCGTGGTGTGGCGGAGTATGTTGTACACCCGAGGCTCACCGGGTCGGTATTATGTTTTCAGCGTCTTGTTGTTCCCGTTGTGTGGAACCTTTCGCGCCCCCAGATCGTAGTGGCGGAACACGGCGGGGTTTTATGGCCCCGCGCGCGGTCTTTTTTCACTACCGCCGCCGCCGTCGCCGACGACTTTTTTTTCGTGGATCAGTTGGCAAGATGTGGTCCGCGGCATGCTGGCCGCTACTCGCCGGGGCATCGATGCGCAGCTCCGGTATGTGCTGTGATTATACTCTTTAAAATTTAATAATAATAATCAGGCTTTAGCCCGGTAATAATAGTAATAAAAATATTGATTTTACTTTAATAATATTATCACCTCTTCAGGTAAATGATGTATTGCGAATTAATACGCGGGGTGGGAGGATACTTCCGAAAGGGGGCGCCGTGTGTTTACTCACGTGGTCAGGCCACACCACTACTGGGTGTCGTGTGGGCCTGGTAACGAGATCATTGAGAAAGTGAGGCCCTGCGTTGGACGTGTTATGGTAGGATCTATTGGATGGGATATTGAGGAGTTTGAACTAATTCGTTGGTAGATTGAAACAGTAGGTTGTAGAATTCACTCAGTCTCCGGCTTCTGAAGATTTGGTGAGATTTAGTGAATCCCACTTTATATATAGAAACTGATGGCTCTATCAACAACACCGATACAAAGCTGTTGACAATAAGCCAGCTTCGTCTTGACTCCGGCTTCTGAAGATTTGGCGACACTGACTTCGACTGCAACTCCGGGGGTCATACATCAAACTCTGCAGCTGAGCTTGTTTGATGCAAATACTGACAAGAAGACTGACAATTCGACGTAATTGTGCTATCTTGTCGCACGTCGCTTTTTGACGATCCGAGAAAAACGCGTTTCAATGTTTGAATAAACAATGTTTGAATAAACAAAAAATAGAGCAAGCAATGTAAACAATAAAAACACTTATTGTTTGGCTGACCATTCTGTCCATTGTCCCGAAGTAAGGTTTAATTTGGTTTCCGGAGTCCAGAGTTATAATGAAAAATGTTTCCAGTAGTCGGGCATGCACGTGTGTCAAACGCGTTTTGAATAAAATACCTTTGCCCAGTTGTCGCATTAACAGCAATGCAGGGTGTATCAAGATAGGATGATCAGATTGAAACTTCTTTCATATGACGAGTGAAAACAATGCACGGAATTCTTCCAATTTTTGTCGAATATTTCAGGATTGAAATGGAATTTTGGGGATCTATTAAGTTCAACGTATGACATGATAGCACGATCATGACAAATTGATGTATTGTGGATGCTATAAAAGTAAAAGTAAGTAGTAAATCTTTCCCAGAACACCCTTGAAGAGTATCGGGGCCGGCATTTACAAAGCGGATTCAGTGGCAGTTGTAAACTCAACTAATGTTAACATGTTAAGGCGAATGTTAACATTCCATAGGTCGCCTTCCTAAGGTGTCGTTGAAAAGGTTCAGCTTGTGACGATGCACAACCTTCCCTTTACTAAGCAATCGAATCTAGAAGAGAAACGATCACCAGTTGTGTTGGTCCGAGCCGGGATTTGAACCCCGATCTACCGCTTACGAGGCGGAAGCATTACCACTAGGCTACATGACTCGGTCTATAAAAGCTATAAAAAAAATCAAAACTTTAATAATTTTTTATCGAAAGTTCTTTAAGTCTTATTAAAACAGAAACCAGTATGTGAAAAACAACAAATATTGCATTTGAAATGATAATCTGACAACCGAAATTGTTTATACACAAACCGTTTAACCTGTCCAGCCGCAGCTCACCATACTATTATGTCGCCTTATCACACCATTTACCATTATTCAATCCCGGTAAAAAAGCGCAGCCCCAGAATATAATGAGATCATAATAAAGTGTTAAAAGACGCCAGGCATATAATTCGCGCTCGCGAGAAGACCCCGTTTTCCCATATCGAGTCCGTTCGCAAAACAAGAGGCACGTAAAGTCGGACCTCATAATGAACACACGAAGACGCGCGTTACCACCCTTTGATGAAAAACAATTAAAATCATATCTTCTCATTTTCGGTCTTTCGGCACTCCAACATGTGCATACGCGCGCCCGGTAGGGTGGTGCGAAATGTTTTACGATTTGAAGACCCACAGCAGACGGTTGAGAGTACAATGGTCTCGATTTTGATTGTGAGAATTATGGTTTTCACGAGATGCTTTCAGAGTCAGAGTAGACAGAAAAAAAATAACAATTCCCAAAATCAAGGGTCCTGGTTTTCAGTTCAAAGATCAGAAATCACTCACTCATCACCGAACGAATCTTCAACGACCGGAGCGCGCAAACATTCGCGAGCGAACACGACCGGCTGGCGGCCAGCGGTTTGCTCAATCGCTTCACTCAGCGAAACAAGTACTTCGTGAAATTCTTTTCTTACTCCCTCCGTCAACCCGAGTCATACACGAGTATGCTCAGAGAGGAGAGAGCCAAACAAATACTAGCGCGGTGCTCATTTGGCCTGCACTACCACAGTTTGCCTTCAATTAGATTTTGGTATGATGGAATTTGCCGCCAAATGTATTTTTTATGCTGTGTAAACAACAAAATTGCAAAATATTATTGATATCATTGATTTTAAGAAATTTCTAAATTGATCTGAGCAAAGCCGATCGCAAACAATTCTCAGTCAGCTTTGAGCGACTTATCGAAATCGGTCTCTCTGAACCATTCGCTGTACTACCCGATTGGAGTGAGAGGGAGAGTAGAGAGAGAGTGTTCAGTAGCGATTGGTGTGGAAGTGACAAACGGTAGGAATACATCAGAGAAGTTTTCCTCCGCTCTAGATTTGTGCTCGCGAGTGACTGAGTCTTTTTGGAGCAATCAGTACCCTTGTCCAAAATCGTGAACATGCGTTCACAACATTGGGAACCACGAACAATGTGTTCAAATTTCAAGGTACGTTTTTAAAATCGTACCATGGAATTTGAATACTTTGTTTGT
Organism: Culex pipiens pallens; assembly: GCF_016801865.2. NCBI lineage: Eukaryota > Metazoa > Arthropoda > Insecta > Diptera > Culicidae > Culex > Culex pipiens. Next base: position 56,673,412 of record NC_068939.1, read on the forward strand.
TGTTCCTGATTTCGTGAACGCTTGTTCACTATTTTGGGAACTGATTTTTCTCCGTGTATCGATCACGAACACTAACATAAAATCAAAGAGTATTTCTTTTCTGTACGACGAAATTGTTTCATATGTTGACTCATGATCGAAACTGTAAAGGCATTACAAATTCAGAGGTATTGGGATTGATTCCCGTTGTCATCACACGGAGAAAAATGAGTTCCGAAAATCGTTAACAAGCGTCCAGAAAATGGTTATCAATTTCATGAACGCTTGTTCACGATTTTGGGAACTCCTTTTTCTTCGTGCACTTGTTTTTGGATTGTAAAATTCTTTGGGAAGAAACCTGAGCCGGAATCAATAGTTTCTGCCATTTTCGTAACTTTTCCCGTAGAAGCAATGCTTCTTACAATCGCAGAACCACCCTAGAACCCTGCCAAAAACGTGCGCTACGGCGGCTTGGCCCCATCGGGTCAGTTATCGATGCCGAGGCGCCTGCCCCCTTAAAAAAAGCGCAGAAAGAGATCTTTAATTCCCATTCATTTAGCCCATCGACGGCCCCCTGTCTGATGTCCCGAGATGCGGTGCGGAGGAGGTTTATGGCGTTCTCCGAAAAAGCCCCGGCCGTTGTGATGAGCGAGTCCGACTGATGTTTGCGTGAAGATTATTTTTTTTGCGTGCTTTCGCTACGTTTCTGGGATGTCCGTCCTCCCGGAGAATCCAGAACTCGGGGTTGATAGATTTTCGAGAATTCCATTTAGACTTTCCTTCCTTCTTTTTTTGGTGCGCGCGTTGCACGGAGGGAAATCTGCTGGGAAGAAAGAACCTTCTTAGTAGGATGAAGATCCACCAAACTTTCCTGGGTGTCCTCCAAGATCTGCACCCGGAGCAATGGTCGAGACGGATACCTTACTAATCCCGCGCGTTTACTGTTAGAAGTTAATCACGCCGAGTCCGGTAGATCTTGCCAAATAGGGCCCCATGTGTTCGTATTGGCACCTAGCTGTCACAACTTCTAATCATCGCGTTGACGTCTTCATCCTGCATGCAGCTGCTGGGGCAGGTTGACCTTGTCGCAGATTATCGCCATAAAACCTTCCACCGCTGGGATGGGGATCCCTCGGTGACGATAAAAACTGCCGCATCGCGAAGCCCATTGAAAAAGGCGATCTCCAAATAAGCCGGTGAGGGGCCGGTTTTTGTCGTTTTACGGTTCGCACAGCGAATTCCGCATCAGTCGTCGGCTTGACCATACTGAACGTGCCCGGTACGGAATTCCGCAGCGTTTGTTGGCGGATGTGTCAACGACGTTTGCACGGTTGACGTTCTAGTAGTGCTACCGTTTCGCCAACTCGTCCAGATCATCGGTGTAAGCGACCTCGCGGTCGTTCGAAACTTGTGAATGAGCGCTAAATTTCTGCTTGTAATCAAATTTAATTAATTCACTTTTACGCTCTTTTGAGGCTCTGTTGAAGAAGGCAGTGATGCCAAACGTTTCTCCCGAATAACTGCTCAAAAAAGGGAGAGTAGCATAAATTACTGGCAACACTGTCGCTGCTCGGCAAGGTAGAAACGGAAAAAATATGTTTTATGTCTTGGCGCCAATAACAGTTTTTGCTGCTACCTTTAAACCAGCGAATGTGTACCAAGGAGAAAAGCGAGCTCTTTTCTTATTCTAATTTATGTATGCATATAGACTCCGAGCCAAGCCTCCAAAGGCTGTTGTAGAGAAAAACGCGGTCTTCAGGAAGGGGTTGGCCACGGAAAGAACTCGCCGGATGACGCCCATGGTTTTTTGGGCTTGCTTGCGTTGAGGCGGCGGCGGCGAAGAACCCGAAAAGAACCCGCAGTTGCTGCTCCTCGCCAACCGAGGCGGCTCATTAGAGATTTGGTGCCGATTTTTTTTTCTTCCGCCGGCTCTGACCAGGGGGCGAATAGACCGGGTTTTTGGGAGGGCACTGATGAACTCTGCCTGTGGGCTGATATGCGGGAGTGCTTGGAAGATTACGAATCTGGATTTGGCGGTGGGTTTGGTGAACTTAGTTGTGTTAGGAGAAAAACATATTTCTAAAATTCTAAGTATAGGAAACAGTCGTTTTTAAGAGTTCTTAAATATCCTTTAAAATTAAAAATTATAAATTTAATGAGTGTGATGTTTCAGAAACTTTTCCAGGTCTGGATTTTGAAAAAATAAAATATTTTGTTTTTCAGTTGACCATGATAAAATGATTTTTGGAACATACGAAAACTATTGTCTATTTTAGAAATTTTGTTTTTTGGGTCAAATCACCCATCAGGCCAAATATAAATCTCAATTTCACAAACATTGGCAAACTTTATCAACTCGAATTTTACGAGAGAGTGGCCATGAATTTCTCCAAATTATAATTACTGCACTGAGCAAGACAGTAACTCTCGTTCCTCTCGATGCCTCTCACTTAAATTGGGTTGCTCAAGAGTGAGAGTGCAAAGCGGAAAAAGGAGAAAGAGAGTTACTCGCTTGCTCACTGTCTTGATCTATTTCTTGATACAAGATTTCGATTACGCTTAAGCGGACTGACTCATACGCTTCAAAAAGTGATCGGATGACACTTCGAACACGTTGGAGGGATAAATGTCAATAAATAGAAGTGCTTTCTGCTCTCTGCCGATTTATTTCGTGAATTTTACAGAACTTCCCAAGTTCAAATTGTGTTCTTCAAATGTAACAAAACCAAGCACTTTGGAGGACAAATACCTGTCAGCGAGTGCAACTGTACTTTCCCGCTACTCGACCGGCATCATCAGCTGCGCATCACACACAGCTCGCAATTTGTAGCGGCCGCATGTTCGCTAATCGTCGCGGACCCGCGAGAACTTCACCGATTGTGTAACCATTTTTACATTGTATTTCATCAATCATGAAACTCGCGAACTTTGAGCGGCAGCGCGCAGTGTTCCCATGGTGGTGGTCCAAAGGGGAAAGAGGGCGCAGCGGAGCGAAATAACTCATGTGCATTATTTGTTTACTTTTCTTGGATAATAATATTGAAAAGAGCAGGGCGGCGACGGGCAAAGGGAACAACATCAACAAAAAATGACTAAACGCAAAACAATGCATAATTCATCGGCCTGTTCGCCAGGCGCGCGTGTTTGTGTGCGCGCGTTTCGCTCTTTGTATGCAGCGCAGAACAAAGCTCTCCCGCTCGTTTGAGAGCGGGCACGAGAGAAAGAGTGAGAGCGCGCGAGCAGCAGATGCAGCTGATTGCTGCAAATTTATAAGCGGTCGCGCCGGAGAACTCATCTTCCGAAGGGGGGTTTTGAAATATTGCCAAGAACCGTACCGTTGGACGAAAGGCCATCAGGAAGGTTGTTTGCTGCTGCGGAACCCGCACGACTCACGCGTGATTAATTTCTCCCATTTTCAGCTGAAAGCTGAATTGGAAGTGAAAAGAAGCAATTGTCATCATTATTCTTGCTTAATTGCTTTTTGTTTCCAGTGAAAAGGTGTTATTACTTGGAGCACGGCGCTGTCAGCACCCCGCGCGCTGGACACAATGTACAAGAGTTGCGCGATGTTGATCGAGTGATGCTCCAAGTCTTTCTTCGACCTCCTCGGCAGCCGGTTATTACCGCGAAGAAATTGGAAGTCAAGGCCACTTCAAGGAATCCACACGCATCAACCTGAAGGAAGGAACAACGCGGTTTAATATCCGCTGAGTCACCTTCAACACCGGCCCAAAACATCCAACAACGGAGGACGAGCTTGGTTGATGATGTTATCAACCGCGTAGATAAAGAAGAAGCGTTCCTAGGCCCAACCGGCCAAACAACTCTCGGAATAATGAAATTAAGACTCCGGGTGCGAGCGCGCGATTATGATTGACATCCAAATCAAAATTCGAGCCACATCAAAAGACTTCCTCCTCCGTCATCGACGCTCATGGAAACCGGAGATTTAATTACCACAGATTAACAACCGCGCCTGGGTTTCTGCTCACGTTAACGCGTGACGTTCCGGACTAACTCAACAACAACGCGCGCGCGGACTGTGATCGATTCATTCACAACAAGTGGTCCCGGGATGCTGGCTTTTGTTGTGACTAGCAGCAGCTCCTAACGGAGCGTCTTTTGTACTGCGCGAGAGTCTTCTCTATTTTCGGGGGGAGCATGAGTTTTTGAGAAATTATCTCCCAATTTGACAGGTTCGATTAGTTTCGCGCCTGGAAGAAGCGCGGTCGTGGTACGGTCTGTGGGAATTTTCGGGGTTTTTGGCAGCAGCAGGAACCACGGTTCGGTTGGGCACCTCATTTATCATCGTCCCAAGGGGGATGAAGATTGTTTCAAGTGCTTCTGGATAAGTGGATATCCTACCTGAGGGTACAATGGGACGGGATGGGTGCGATTGGGACTGATAAATACGTCAGGTTGCGTCCGCGTTGCTTTGTTCAAGTGCTCTCTCTAACGGAGGCTGTCGAATTCAGGCCTTAATCCGGACCCTTGACAAAACCATGTTGTGACCACTGAATTTGATTCGAGTGTTTTGGGGAACTTCTGTTACTTCTTTGTGCTCGGTTGGTAAACATCAGCTGATCAGATTTGCGGTGCCAAGTTCTTGATCTAAATTTAATGCATTTTACTTCCTAAAGTCGGTTATATCTGTACTAGAATAAGCACTTGACATGTAGAATCAACTAAGTCTCCACAAATCATGAATGAACTCTTCGTCTCAGAGTAAACATCAACTTTATGTTTATTAATTGCCGGGATTTTCACATGACTCATTATTACTCTGAAATTCGTACAATCTAACATCCGAACGATATTATAATACCCCAGCATCCGTCATAGTTCCATCTAGTAATTCATTAGACAAGACCTTCCCCCCGACTGCTACAATGTACCACCCGAACCGATCTCCCAGCCCAGCCGTGATCTCCCGTGGATCCGTACCCGCGGCGATGCCCCGCGAGCTCGCTCTTATTGAAGAAACGCACAAAAATGTCTACATTTCTGGTTGTAGCCGTGAAAATCGTAATGAAATCCTGCGCGGCGGCCGCAGCATCTTTGATGCGAGCCGACAAAACTTCTGGTTCAATTGTTTTTGCTGCCTGATGTCTCTCAGTGCCGTCCGAGTTCCTCCGGAGTTCTCCGCGCGCCCGGCCAAAAGGCCAATATCGGCATATTTTCCCTCGGCAGAACGTTTTTTTCCTGCTGCTGCTCCATCTCTGCGTCTTCTCGATTCCACGGATAGTTTTCTTTCCGGTTTTGGCGGTCGTGTCTCCGTGCGTTGAAGTCTCGACGACGACGACGTAGAGAGATCAAGTGCGCGCAATCCTCCGCGCGCGCCCTGGACCAGAAGGCTCGGCTTTTTATCTCGTGCCGAACTATGTCCTATCGGAATTCGGTCGTTGCCTTATATATCACATTGTGCGGAGAGAGTCGGGAGGGATGGGGGGGGGACAGCTTGAAGACCACAACGAGTTCAGCGCGCGATGTCTTCAGGGATTGCTGTAAATATTATTTTTTGCATGCCACGGGATCTGGCGCGGCAGTGGAGGGTGCTCCCGGGAGGTGAAGAAATCCTGCGTGGAAACAATTTTATTTCTTGCTGCGTCCTTCGGAATCTGCTCCGTTTTACGGCGTTGGCAATTTTTTTTTTGCGGGACTCCGGAGGCTGAGAACCACGCAATGTCCTTTATTATGTGAGTGGAATTTAATTGAGAATAGTTTTGTTTTTGTTTCGTTCGCTCGATCAGCATTGTTCGCGGGAAGTCAGCATTTGATAAGGTTACCGCTGGAAGGGTTCGAGCGAACAGGTTGGTCCTCGGAAAGCCGGAATGCTTCGCCGTATCTAAGGCGTTACGTAAGCCGTTACGATCGCGCGCAATTCCGACGAAAGTGAACGGAAAATGTTCATGTTCTGTTCGCTAATCTACACAAGCCGGCAAAATGCCACCATCTAAACCGGTCTAGTTCATCAAGTAGGCAATAAATAATCGAGCAGTCCATCCACGATCCCCAATCGCACTCATCAATATTAATCAGTGCCGATCGACGATCAACGCTCTTGGCGAGTCAGGTGCATTGATTGAATGTCGCACGTACTGGAGACCTTCTGGATTGACACACATCCATCAGCTCACATCCAAGAGAAGACCTGACTCAGCATCCTACACGCCAACGTGACTTATGTTTCAAATCTAATCCAACCTTCCGCCAACATTGGCATTAACCTTAAGGACAACCCTTCGCCTCAAATCAATCATCATCGCGCGAGGGCCAGGCAAAAGTCACACACGTCGGAAAAGCCTTGACTCCCGACGACCAACAGCGGTATCAACATTGCAAATGCTCACTCCAACAACGTATCTAACGTTTGCAACTACTTAAGGTGAGCTATGCAGCGGCGCATTTTCCACCGCCGTCGCCATCGGCATCGTTCGTCATTCCAATCTAACGCTTTTTGCCGCGCTTTTTTCCTTGCATTGAGCCCTGTCGGCCATAGAGTTGGGGACCCGATCGTTGCCGGTGTGGTTACTTGTCACATTTGGCGTTGAATGTCCAAAATCGGGATGTTTTTTGAGTTTTTGCCTTCCTCACCTTAGGGACCATCCATAAACCACGTGGACACTTTAGGGGGGGGGGGGGGTATGGCGATTGTCCACGATCCATACAAAAAAGATTTTTTTTGTATGGACAATTGTCCACGAAGGGGGGGGGGGGGGTAAAAGATTCCCAAAAAAGTGTCCACGTGGTTTATGGATGGTCCCTTACTGAGGAAAGGCTATAAAATCACTCGAAAAACGAAATTCTCAATTTGACCTCCTAGACCCACCTTCATGTATACATATCGACTCAGAATCAAATTCTGAGCAAATGTCTGTGTGTGTGGTGGGATGTTGATCAACAAAATTTGCACTGGATTATCTCGGCACTGGCTGAACCGATTTGGACCGTTTTGGTCTCATTCGATCCGTCTTGGGGTCCCATAAGTCGCTATTGAAAATTATAAAGTTTAGTTAAGTACTTCAAAAGTTATGCTAAAAAAACGATTTTAACAAAAGTCCGGAAGATTGTAAAAAGGGTGGTTTTTGTAAGAAACCCCATCATGTTATACATTTTTAGAAAGGTATTCAAAAGACCTTTCCAACGAGTTCAAAAGATTGAAGATCTGACAACCCTATCAAAAGTTATAAGCACTTAAGTGTTATTTATGCACTTTTTAGAGGCCGGATCTCAGATATTTTGATGAAAACGTTGTCCGGATCTATCATGCGACCTGTCGTTGGATAGGTAATTAAAAGACCTTTCCAACGAGTTCAAAAGATTGAAGATCTGACAACCCTATCAAAAGTTATAAGCACTTAAGTGTTATTTATGAACTTTTTAGAGGCCGGATCTCAGATATTTTGATGAAAACGTTGTCCGGATCTATCATGCGACCTGTCGTTGGATAGGTAATCAAAAGACCTTTCCAACGAGTTCAAAAGATTGAAGATCTGACAACCCTATCAAAAGTTATAAGCACTTAAGTGTTATTTATGCGCTTTTTAGAGGCCGGATCTCAGATATTTTGATGAAAACTTTTCCCTTTTGTATCTATTTTGGATAGCATTACCCTCTAAATGTGAGGAAGGCACCAACCACCTAAGGGTGGATTAAGTCACGTTTTTTCTTTCTAATTAATATTGTGAATTTAGCTGATAGCTTGAATTTCTAACATCTTCTCACGGTCGTGGATAGGCCTAGGGGTGCCCAATTGGTTAGAAAAAATATTTCAATGTAAATATATGACTGACAAAATCTTTGCAAAATATTTTTTTCTTGAAAAAAGTTTCAACTTTTATCATATGATCATCCCTAGTTCTGGATCGATGCCACCATCAAGCGATCAGGTGCTCTGTTTGTTTGTCAACAAAGCTGCAGCAGGATGGGGGGAGTGAGGGGGAGAGATTTTGACATTTGTAATCCCGCATTTGACCCGCGTCTATTTCGACGGTCGTTTCCAACGACCGAGTTCAGTAAGGAACTGACCGTACAATAAAAAGCTATGTAAAGACTCAAATATTCCCTCGTAGACCCACCTTCACAAATACAAAGTTTAAAATTTGGCCAACTTCAAGGTGTGTGTCGTCGGAACATGCTTAGGACTTGGAGCAAGAGTCGGCAAATCCTGAGAATTTCACCTTCCCAGCACTGCAAAAACTTTTCGGATAAGGTGATGTTAAAAATCTGGCAACCCTGATTATTGTTATGGGCTCTAATCGGGAAATTTCAAATTTTTCAACTGTGGTTTTCGGATTCATCGTTCTAAACATGACAAGATATCACGACGGCTACCAAATATTGATTAATGTGGTTCGGAATCTCGGTGCAGATTAAAAAAACATATTCCTCCCTACCCGATCGCCGCGATTGATGGAAAAACAAGCAATTTTTCCCGTCACCACTGCTGGTAACCCCCGAGACAGGTATTGCAAGTTGTGTACCCCAGAGGCAGAGAAAAAAAAAACACGCTGTTCGATCCAATGAATAAGTAATGTGGGAGAAAATAAAGTTATCTGGCGAATATATTTCACACTGAAAAGAGCGAGCGGGGAGTACGGTGGTATGCGTTTTTCTTCCCCCCAAGATCGCGCGATCGTCGAAGGTTCGAACTCGCGGGGTTTCACTTTCGCCTCCCTCGGCAGATCCCTATCGCTGAAGGGGTGCAATTTTCCACTCGTTAGCATCGTTAGCAAACGGGTGGAAATCCAACCCGCTTCTAATCAACCATCAACGGCAGCGATAAGGACCGATTTGTAAATAGAACGTCAATTAGCCATGAAAATTGACACGACTTGGCCAAACCGGTTCGGCGGGCTCCGGAAATCGTGATCGTGAGGCGCAGAATTTGCATCTCCCAGCAAGATCGGGGAAGGGGCTGCTGCGCGAGAGATTCGCTTGTCATTGCGGGCAATTGACGGAACGGTTTTGACGACCTGTGTGTGGACTTCAGGGCGAGGGGATAAATATGAGCAGCAGCTCTGTACACGTCAGTCAGATATTGATGTCGGGTTGGCTGGAAATCACGCACGCGCGAGACTACATCACGCAACGGCAGCGTTTTTTGCCGAGTTGAGGTGTCCCGCGGACGTCGTTCAATGTCACCCGGATGTGGGATAAAATGCGGTATGCGTTATCTGGACAACAAACAAGTTCCAGTTTGTCCAAGAACTGACGATGTCTCTGAAAACTCTGGACGCCACTGTGCGATCCCTCATCGATCGTTACCCTTTGTCATGTTTCAATTAAAACGAAAGTGAATCGACCCTGTCAATTTCTGACCACGTCGGCAATAAATTTCACAATTTCCAGCGAAGTTCTCACTGCCCACTCCTGCGTCCATCCGTCCGATTATTGTTTTATTGCAACATTTCGACGTCGTCGTGCTATCTTGTCGCACCCGCCATTTCGAAGTTCCGAGAAAAACGCGTTTTAATGTTTGACCTTGAATAAACAAAAACCAGAGCACGCAATGTAAACAATAATAAACACGTTTTGTTTGGCTGACCATTTTGTGCATTGTCCCTAAGTTTGGTTGAAGTTGGTTGCTGAAGTCCCGAGTTATAATTACAAATGTTTAAGGTAGTCTAACTTGTACTTGCGTCAAACGCATTCTGACCTGAAATCCCTTTGCGCTTTGTCGCATTTACATCAATTTTCAGGGAGTGACAACATAGCACGACAGGATTGAAACTTCTTTTATATGAAAAGTGACAAAAATTTTCGGAGATTTTTTGGTTTTCATTGAATATCTCAGGATTGAAATCGAATTTTGGGGATCTGTGAAGGTCAAAAGAAGAGGCATTGTGAGCTGCACAAAATGTCGTTCTCAACTCAATTTGGCCCAAAATGCACGTACGACAAGTTAGCACGACGGCGACGATTTGAGCACGCTTGACTGCGCGCACCGAACCCCTTTCGCCTCGTGACAGCCGTTCCACATGACTTGCGTCGCGGTTCGGCTTGTCTAGCGGATTCCCGTTCTATGCACCGAGTGCCGTGGGTAACCCCAAAGTTTTTGCTGCTGCTGCTGCAACGACTCACTCACCGGATGATCTTGCTCACCTACATCTTCTGCGGGCGAGTTTGTTTAGGGTTGATCTGATCAAGCGCGCTGGACGTAAACAAGAGCCGGCTCTTGGACGGGTTTTCCTTGGGGGCAAGTTTTCCCGCGACTTGGTATTGCACGCAGTGCACTGAAGGCTGCAGCCGGCTCATTTGTATTCAACATCAGTCAATATCTGGTTGGAACGGGGTCCGGCCGATATCGCGAAGTACAAGACCAATATTACGACATCCAGTTGGTCGCTCGGCGGTTCCTGCCGGTTATCTACACGACGATCATCGTCGGGGCAGCTGGTCGTATGCTGGCAGGGATTCCGACAAAAAGGCATTGAGTTCACCGCGCGTTGACAGCTGGTGGGACCCCGAAAGGGTGTGAGACATTTTTATTAGAGAGTCACGCGACACTCGTAAACCCCAAAGTCACACCAATTGTGTGAGCGGTTCTTCAAACGAACGAAAAAAAAACGTCGACGACAAGAAACAAGTCGAATTTACAACTTCTCCGGAAGATCAAGGCGAGCTCTCGCGAGCAACACGAAGATCAATAGCGCAAAAATTTATCATGTGAATTGATACATTTTATTTATCTTCTCCTTTTCGAGCGCGACCGTTCTCCGGTGGAAGCTCCGAGCCCGAAACAATCGAGACATAAATCTAACCTTGTTTTGCCGTTTCCCCCCATGCCCGTGTGGATCGTTGAACCAACGGGGAAGACACATGATGCGCGAAGATGCTTTCTCGATCTCTCGCGTTTGCCAATTATGGACAAGGGGGGACCTTTATCTTTGCCTTTATCGATACCGACACCGGATTCCAGAAACACGCCGGGAGAGGAAACGTCGACGCGCGCGCTCAGCGGGACCGTTGGAATTGGCTACTGGTTTTCCGATGTCGGAATGACCGGCGAACAGCGTGCGGTGTTCCCTCTAGGTCTCGCCGCGGCACAAAAAGGGACATATGATTTATGGTTATGTCAGTTTTATTGATTTTAAATTAGTTAATGTTTTCATCTCTTCGCAATGTCCATTCCGGTTGACAGTCGGGAGGGATGCGGCGCGACATGAACTTGTGACGCTTATCTTGCCACGATCTTGTCACTTCGAGTTCAGTTGTCATCGACGACGGAGACGACTGCGTGCCGCGTCTGGTTCTCAATTTAATTTATCAACGCGGGTCGATGAAATAAATTTGTATTACTGTAAGCGATAGTGATCGATCTCCACGGGGGAGCCGGGAAATGATTGATTATGTGGGACTTGTTTGGATGATCGGACCGTATTTTTTTTGCTTACTCCAGGATCGCGTGCGGATCTCCGAACCGGGTGAACGCACGAACCAGAACCGACGACGAAACCATGAGAAATGCCGTAGCCGTAAAAGAAATAATAGTGATTGTGACATCGCGGCGGTGTGTCTTCCTGTGCTTTCCGCTTACAAATCATTGTCTTTCGAGAATCCCCCGCCGTCGTAGTCACATTCAACGGGGGGAACCATGTTTATAATGTTATTATTGTCGTTTGTTGTTTTTTCTTGCTGGATGCTCTCGAAT